>NW_025827266.1:0-1192 GCF_002878395.1 Capsicum annuum | reverse complement strand
AACATAATGAGACTGACAGGAAAGAGAAAGCCATTTACTACTTGAGTAAAAAGTTCACACCATATGAAGCTTCTTACACTCTTATAGAAAGGACATGCTGTGCTTTGACTTGGATGGCACAAAAGTTAAGGCATTATCTATCGTCTTACACAGCTTACCTCATCTCGAGAATGGATCCATTAAAGTATATATTCCAGAAGGGCATGCCTACAATAAAGCTAGCCAAGTGGAAAATGTTGCTCAGTGAGTTTGACATTATGTATGTAACCCAAAAAGCAATCAAGGGGCAAGCCTTAGCAGATCATTTGTCTAAAAACCCATTTGATGAGGAATACGAGCCACTTCGAACATACTTTCCAGATGAGGAAGTTTTGTTCATAGGAGAAGATATTATGGAAATCTACCCCGGATGGAGTCTATTCTTTGATGGGGCGGTCAACTTCAAAGGTTCAGGAATTGGAGTAGTTTTGGTTTCAAAAATGGGCCAGTATTATCTGGTAACTGCTAAGGTACGTTTTCCATACACTAACAACATGGTTGAATATGAAGCTTGCATTCTGGAGCTCAAATTGGCACTTGATATGGGTGTTCGTGAATTGCTAGCCATCGGAGATTCAGATTTGCTGATTCACTAGGTACGGGGAGAATGGAAGGTAAAATACTCCAAGATTACTCCATATGTGGAGCTGGTGCAATAATTATGCGAAAGATTCAAGGATTTTGATTTCATACATATACCACGGACACAAAACGAGTTTGCTAACGCTTTGGCCACGATATCTTCCATGATTCAGTACCCGGACCAGAGTTATATTGATTCTTTGGAAATAAGCCTGAAGGAGCAACCCATGCATTGTATACACATGGAAGAGGAGCCTGATGGAAGGCCTTGGTACTATGACATTAAGAGGTATTTGGAATCTGGAATATATCCTGAAGAGGCTACTAACAACCAAAAGAAGACAATCCAGTGTTTGGCAAAGAATTACTTTCCAAGTAGAGAAATTCTTTTTAGGAGGACTCTTGATTTGGGATTCCTAAGATGTGTCGATGCGGCGGAAGCCAATAAGTTGATAAACAAGGTACACGCTAGAGTTTGTTGGCCCCATATGAATGGGTTTGTCCTTTCTAGAAAGATCCTGAGAACTGGTTACTTCTGGATGACTATGGAAAATGATTGTAGTAAGTTTGT
>NW_025827265.1:0-8297 GCF_002878395.1 Capsicum annuum | reverse complement strand
CACATATAACAATGACTAATGCACGCAATTAAGTACGGGGTGTTACAACTACTAAGATCATTCACCTTGTGAGGAGATTAGTGGAGCAATTTCGGGAGAGGAAGAACGACTTGCATATGGTGTTTATTGTTCGTGAGAAGGCATATGATGGAGTGTCCAAGAAGATTTTGTGGAGGTGTTTGGAGGCTAGTAGGGTGTCTGTGGCTTACATTAAGTCGATTCAGGACATGTATGATGACGCGAAGATTCGTGTTAAAACGTTAGGTGGAGATTCTGAGCACTTTTCGATTTTGATAGGTTTGCATCAAAGATCGACTCTTAGCCCTTTTTTATTTGCCTTGGTGACGGATGCGTTGACGTGGCATATTCAGGGAGGGGTACTCTGGTGTATATTATTTGCAGATGATGTGGTATTGATCGATGAGACTCAGGGATGAGTTAATGATAAGTTAGAGATTTGGAGACTAATCCTGGAATCTAAAGGTTTTCGGTTGAACAGGACCAAGACGGAGTACTTGGAGTGTAAGTTTAGTGTTGTGTCGCAGGAGACTGATGTGGTTGTGAAGCTGGATTCTCAGGCTATTCAGAAGAAGGAAAGTTTCAAGTATTTAGGGTCTATAATTCAGGGCGATGGTAAGATTGACAAAAATTTCACGCATAGTATTGGGGCAGGGTGGTTGAAATGGAGGCTTGATACGGGAGTTTTACGTGATAAGAAGGTGCTTCCAAAGCTTAAAGAAAAGTTCTACAGAGTGGCAGTCTGACCGGCTATGTTGTATGGAGCTGAGTGTTAGCCAGTTAAGAAATCTCATGTGCAAAAATTAAAGGTGGCGAAGATGATGATGTTGCGGTGGCTGTGTGGTCAGATCAGGAAGGATAGGGTGAGGAATGAGACTATTCCAGAAAATGTGGGTTTGGTTTTGGTGGAGGATAAGATGCAAAAAGTAAGGTTATATTGGTTCAGGCACATGATGAGGAGGGGTGCTGATGCGCCAGTGTGGAGGTGTGAGACATTGGCTACAGATGACTTTAGGTAGAGGAGAGGTAGACTGAAGAAATATTGAAGGAAGGTGATTAGAGCTTAGACGCGTAGGAACGACGGTTTGAATTCTAGCACGAAAATATGGGGTATTACATAGATGTTGAGTGTTGTCTATGATTTCAGATGTATAGTTTTAGTATTGTTCTGTGGCTAACGTTGTTAGTATATTTTTCATGTTGTACAAGTTTATTGCATTTATGTATTGTGTTTGTTATATTGTGAATGATTCTATGCTGGGGGTCTATCGGAAACAACCTCTCTACTTCACCTGAGGTAATGATATGGATTGCGTACACTCTACCCTCTCCAGATCCCACTAGATGGGAATACGCTAGGTATGTTATTGTTGTTATATTGTGGATGATTCTTGTTTTGAACGAACCATTACATAAAAGGCAAAACCCTCCTTCAACAGTGATTAATTGTGTTGTCAACTTTTTCAAGACGTTTGAAAGCAACAAATCGATGAAGATTTTACTTTCTTATTAAGCCACCCACGCTGATCTGACACCAACGGCTACCTTCTACTCACAAAATTATGTTGCATTATTTACTAGTTTCAATATATCTTCATTATAATAAAAGCAAAATTGCTCATTGGACCTTCTATTATATCCATTTTATAAAGTAGATGCTCTTATTTACGTATTTTTCATTTGAATTCTTAAATTCACTAAAAAGTAATATTTTAAATTCTTTTTTTTTAGTGTAACACATTCGCTCCACGTTAGCTTTCACATTTGTCATATTAGCTTTCATATCATTTTTAGGTATTACATTAAATTTCATGTCATTTTTTAAATAATATATAAGAAATTTAATATTAAAATAAATTTAATTAAATAAAGAAAATATAAATTATAGAAAAATTTAAATAATCATACTTTTATATTTGCTCACAAATTAAATATCAAATTCATTCTAAATAATTAAAATTCTTCTCCAATTAATTTAAATTTTTAACTATAAATTCATATATACAAATATAATGAATTTTTTATTTTAAATTTGAATATCTTTAACAAATTCACATAAATATTAAGTTTTTTTCAAGTTTATTCACAAAATTCATTAATTTTTCAATATTCACTGTCACTCACTTTCAATTTAATCCCCCAAAATATGAAAAGATTTCAAATTAAACTTTAATAAAAAAAAATGAAAAGATTTAAATTGAGAGGAAATTTTTTTAAAATAAAATAAAAAGTAAAGGGTGGAGGGTGCGGGACGAGGCTGGGGTGGGGGAGGGGGATGGACAGGAGTGAGGGGTGGGGTGGGGGTGGCTGAATGTGCGAGGGGGCTGGACGAGGGTGAGGGCGGCCGGACGGAGAAGGGGGTTGGACGAGCGTGGGGGATGGGGTGGGTGTGGTTGTGCGGGGTGGCCTTTTTTATTTTAAAATAATTTAATTTTTTAAATTAAAAAAAATGGAAAAAATTGACTGCCTTTTTATTTTTTTTAATTATTTTAATTTAAAATTGATCAAAAATTAACTCTTACTCACACCCTAGCACGCGCCTCGTTCTACTTAGCCATTTTAATATTACATAGGTCTGATCAATGGTTAAGGAGTTTAAAATATTAATTTTTAGTGAATTTAAAGATTCAAATGATAAACATATAAGTAGAAATAATCCCTTTACAAAATTGAGATAGTACAAGGGTCACTGAGCCATTTATACTCTAAAAGTTTTACTCTTGTTTCATGAAGGGATGGTTTGATAGTTATTCAAAAATTATTAATCTTAAAACTCGTATTTCATTCTTAAAATGAAATAAAATAATAATCATTTGATGCATTGGGACAGGAAAAGTTAAAAAGTTTAAAGAGAAAAAGACATTTTTTTTCTTGTTAACTTATCCTCCCAACTCACTTTAACACTTAAATTTAATTTTTATTTATTTATCCTTTAATGTTTTTAAAGTGTATTAATTTAACCCTTTAAAATTGAATACCACTCTCACAATGAAGAGTGTGCACACACGCCGACAAATCAGCACCACGTCACTGTCACGTCAGAGCCACGCAAGAAAATTATTTTTTAAAAATAATTTCTTAAATATATATATTAAAAAATATTTTTTCACATACATTCCCACCCACCCGCCCCGCCATCATCAGTCATCTTAATAATTTGATATTTATATATGTGCGTATATGGTATATACATGGTATAAACTTTGTATGTAACATATTTTGTATATTTCTGCTATAAATATAATACTTTATATATTTATGGATATAAATATAATATTTTATGTATAAAGATGTCAAGTATTATGGTATATAAAGATAGCAGTTAAAATTTAAGGATAAATTTATTAAATTGAACATATTTTTTTATGAAAAATATG
This sequence comes from Capsicum annuum, assembly GCF_002878395.1. NCBI lineage: Eukaryota > Viridiplantae > Streptophyta > Magnoliopsida > Solanales > Solanaceae > Capsicum > Capsicum annuum. Next base: position 4,902 of record NW_025827265.1, on the reverse strand, counting down.
TATCACCGATTTATATTTTTAGCATATATATGGTATAAATTATTTATTTTTGAGTAGTATAATAAATATGTACACAATATAATATATATAATCAAACTAAAAATAAGAATAATTTGTGGCCGTGATAAACTAATTTGTTACAACTTTATTAACTTCATAAATATAAAAAATGATTATCCATTATTAATTAAACGACTTTAATTTCTTAAACATATGTATCACAACAGAAAAATTATTATTATTATTATATTATAGTAATTAAGATCATTAGCAGTAAAATAATATCTTAAATAAGGAAGAAAAATAATGACGAGAGAGAAAAGGAGATATATGTTAATTAAGATAGCATTAAGTTTGAAATTATAATTATCTTATTCTTTAAAACTGCTATATATGTAATATTGAAAAAGTAATGTTATAAGGGAAGTTTTTTGTAAAAATTTAAAAGATTGGAGTTATATGTAATAATAATAAAAGTTAGAATTGGAGTTGGAATACTGGAAAACAACAAAAACTTGTTTTCCCTTCTCGAAAAAAAATTTCGGAATTGTTTTCCGAATTTTCTTGGCCAAACATCATGATTTTCAACTCCAGAAAAATTTTCTGAAAAAAAGAAAAAAAAAATCATGGTCAAACGGGCCCTTAGTTTGTTACATACTGTGTGAAGTATCTACTTCCTCCATTACATTTATGTGAATACTTTGATCGGACATGAAATTTAAAAAAAAAAAAATTAAAAAATTAGTGATATTTACCGAATTACTTTTTATTAAGAAATGTATAACTATTATCTTAATTAAGGGGACCTTGTTAGTGGATTCAATAAGAATAAAAATAAAATTATGTTTTTAAATTAATAAAAAAATAAATATGATATTCTTTTTAAAACGAAACAAAAAAGAAATAATGATACCTAAAACGAAATGGATGGAGTGTCATTGTTGAACATTATGTCATCATTGAGTGTGTAAATAATAAAATTGTACGCCTCAAATATTTTTTATTTTTAATTCGCGATAAGTTGTCATACTTAGTTAAACTTTTTTATTGTATTTATAATCTGAAAAGACGAATGATCAAACCGAAGTCCACTATTTGCAATTTACAACAATGAAAATAAGTTATATAATTTTCTTCGTCTTTTAATTCTTCAATATCTTACCATCTTTAGAAAGACATTTAATGGTGAAATTCTTTTGTCAAATACTCATGAGTGTTTTTAATATGAACTAAAGTTGATTCTAAACTATAAATTAAAGATTCCTAACATGAATTTTATAAACTAGATTATGAATTTTAATGGTTAGGAACCTTGAATTCCATAAAGATGAGACCTTTAGTATAAAAACTCTATTAATGGAGATGGGTTAAACTTGAAAGAGCTAATTAATGCCTAACTAGCATTGGAGAATGATATAGACCTTGAATTAAGGATTGAACTAGCGAATTTGAATCATCAAGATATTTGTTTAAAAAGTAATTGTTTAATTACTCTTATTATTGCTTGATTTTTAGATGGATGATTTTTCCCAGGCATGAAGGAAAAGAAATAGCATTCTTATTGCGGCTTGCTTCATTCAAAAGCTTGGCGTCCTGGTAGATTAGGTTTAATGAGTTGAAGATTGTGTTATTTTATATTTTCATAATTTAGAATTGATGGGAGAAAACATGTCTAGGCCAGAGGGCATGGAGTTGAGGTGAATAAAGATACAAGAACTTAACGTTAATCCCGAAAACTATATCATTGATTAATCATGTGATACTAGCTATATTATTGTTGTAATGAAGTATGCGCAGATGATAATTCTTAGTTGCTTTAGTGATAAACCTAGTTGAGTTATAATGATATTAAGTTGTATGTATGGTGTAACAATATGATAAAGAGAATCATGACAGGATCAAGCATTGATGAGCATAGTAATATCTAAGGGATAAATGACTTGAATTAGTGTGATGATTGTATTATGTGGAAAGAGGTAGAGGATAATGATACACGTGAATGTACTAGTTATAGGTGGTGATGTTAAAACCCAAGTTGCGGTATCTAAGAAGATAATGATAATTTTTTTATAATTATGAGTAATTAACACTCTAATAGTGACTTGTATGCGTAAGAATTAAATTGTGATTTATTTTATGAAATTTTTGTTTTGATATTGATAAAAATACTATATCTATTGGTGCCCATGAGAAGCTAAATTGGTGATAATGATGATTTATTGAATTGTGCATACGAGTGGCTTGTTTGATAATAATAACTACTTAAAGTAATGTTATGAATGACTTGTTGATTGGTATTCGGATGCGCTTGAAATTGTTGATGCGTGTGTAAATGATTATTAAAAATTTACTTGATGGAATTGTCCTATGATTTTAAGTGTACTTGTAAACTTGATACATTGTGTTGTATGCTGTGAGGTTGTGTAAATTGATTTTTACAATACTGATTTATATTTATGTTGGATCGGGTATCACACCGGTACATTTATATTTATGTTAGATCGGATACCACGCCGGTACGTTTATATTTATATTGAATCAGGTACCACACCGGTACATTTATATTTATGTTTGATCGGATACCACGCCGGTAGGTTTATATTTATGTTGGATCGGGTACCACGTTGGTGCGGTACATGAACACAAATTGTTCTCTGCAGGTCATGACTATTTTGGCAAAAATAAGTCCCATAGCTTGTGTGTACATATTTGTGTTGAGTCTGCGGATGTTTACAATATGGTTGATGCTCTTGATGGTTATGTCGTTTGTTTGTGAGCACTCTTTGATTTGTTATTATTATATTATTGATTTATTGGGTATTTGATTGTGTTATCTATATTCGAAAAAGTGAAACTTTGTACTTACTTATATATTGGTTGACTTGCTTCATTTATACGTGTTTTAATCGTAGTTTTCCAGAATGACTAGTTATCATTTTTTAATATTATAAAAGAGCATTTGGTTATTAGCCCGAGAGTTCAGTGTGGGTTGTTTATGATTACGAGTTTGATCCTGTGAATATGAGTAATGAAAAAGATAAGGTGAATAAAGAGAAATAGTGATGTATTAGCGTTGGATTGTGATTGATTGTGTGAATTAATGAAGCTAGAATATGTTAGCAGTGAATATAATACCGATGGAGTTGGAAGAATAGTTGGATGATGTAAGTTATATAGGAAAAATATTGATGTTATTACAACCTTAGCTGAATATATTTCATTCAAAATGTAATGATTTATTTTTCTTAATTCTATTTTGATGATTATATGAACTAACACGGTCGACCGATGATGCCTACCAGTACGTGTGGTTGTACGGACCCTACTATTTAATATTCCTTCTTGGAATGTAGATTGAATGTAGGTTAGTTTGCAGTTACTAGATAGATGACGATATTCAGCACCAACTTCTGCACTTTATTCCCAAAAAATGTTAGAGTCTTTGTATTATGTATTATTTATTTTATTATCAGTCTATGCTGTAGTAGATAGCTCCTGTACATGTTTGACCAAGTCTTGGGATAGTGAAGGACGTTTGTAAGTTTTTTTTTTTTTTTTTTTGAAAAAGTTTAGTTATTGACATTTAATTTATCTTATTATATTTAATCCAGTATTCTCTTAAAATAGAAATCCTCCGCATATTTTTAGTTGGGTAATAAGAGTTCTCCTAACTGCTCAGAATAGTGTAGGTGCCTGCACGGTCCGTTAGTTTGGGTCGTGACAGCAGTTTACGACACTTTCATTTTCTTATTAAACTGAACTTGTTGTTTTTAACCTTCGAGAATAATATTAATATATATGTCGAGCTTATCATTACGTAAAATATATGCTACTAATCATTATAATTACATTAATAGATAAATAGTTTCATACAAAATAGGTACTAATATCGCTAGAGTTAAGTTCACCATAAATACAAAAAAGTGAAAAATATTCAATTAGAACAAGTATTAAGCATTAAAAATATCATTAGCAATCATATTAATTTAATTACAAATAGTGGTGGGCTATAGTGAATTTTATTAAAATAGTAGTATTATATTTACCAATTTGGCAACGAATAGAAGTTAACAAATCACACTTGTATTATTATTTTTTGGGGTTAACACTTAAAATTGTATTATATCGGTGCGTTATAACTAATATGGTTGAGAAGTTGTACACTTACTCTCTCCGTCTGAAATTACCTTTCTCAAATTTTCTAATTTGAGATCTCATTTTACTCGTCTCTTTTCATTAATCAAGAAGAGACAAGTGTTTTTTTTTTCATTTTTACCCTTTGCATTAATTATTATTTTTTTCAAATTAAAATATAAATATGATTTAATAAGGGTACTAGGGTAAACTAGAAATGATATTAATTATTTTTTTGTTAATCAATGTGCCACCTCAATTTGGGACGGAGAAAGTATTTAATTAGGTAGTGGATTAGAGATTAACAAATTATTCATTTAATTTTTTTAATTTTAGTAGTAAAAGTTAGCAAAGTGGTGGATAGGCAAAATGACCTTCTGGACCCATGTACTATGTCTGTTTTGTAAGTTGGATTTTCTACTTACATGTTTGTCATATGGACCATTGAACCCATCAAAAAACAACACTTTGCACCGTTTAACCACATAGGCAAGGTCATGGTGATCAGGACAAAGAGAGTGTAGCCACTCGCCTAGGGTGCGACTGGTGGTCAATTTTATATTAAAATAATTAAAAAAATAAAAAATATTAATTTTTTTTAAAAAAATAAAAAGGGTCTTTTTTTTCCTCCATCTTTTTAAAATTTTAAAATATTTTAAATTATTTAAAAATATTTTTTTAAAAATTTAAAATAATAAAAAAGGCTTTTTTCCCTCCATTTTTTTAATTTAAAAATACTTTTAAAAATTTTAAAATATTTTTAAAAAT
>NW_025827264.1:0-1627 GCF_002878395.1 Capsicum annuum | reverse complement strand
TCTACGTGGTAGGTAGTGGTTTTAGTCCATTGAGCAAGGAGGTTTCCACATAAAACTTTGCATGTGTATTGTTCCTTTACTTAATCATTTTTGTTATTTCTGTTCATTACTGTATACATTGTTTGGGACCAGGTCCCTAAGTAGGTGGACACTTCGTGCAATTCTTTAGTTATTGAGTACTAAATAAATACTATAATGTGAAAAATTCAATCGTGACAATACTTTCTTCTTTATGAATTTGTATCTTTTTTTTGGTGTGTGTGTAGATAGATGGTATTAATTTGAAAGAAGAGAAACAATAAATTTAAATAAAGTAGGACATTGCAAAGTGAAACCATAAATGAGTATTCTGGCCGACTTGTTAACGTAGTGACTTGTGTCTGATTTTTGAATTCCATATTTAACAATTCAAGGGTCATTGAGAAAACCCTTGTAATGGTGCCTAAATTATTTGAGGAAACCATTACAACCTTAGAAAATATTAAGGACCTGCCAAAAATCACATTAGCAGAGCTCTTAAGTACTTTTCAAGCACAAGAGCAATGACGTGTTATGAGACAAGAAGGAGTTGTTGAAGGAGCCTTACTAGACAAGCTTCAAGATGATGAAATAAAAAAAAAAATAAGTAGAGCAAGAAGATTCAAGGAGGAAAAAGAAAGAATGTTCCTACTAGTAACAATATCAAAAAGGCTAACTATCCCCCTTGCCAGCACTGTGAAAAATAAGGTCACCCTCCATTTAAATGATGGAGGAGAATTAATGCAAAAGTAACAACTATAATAAATAGTGTCACGAAGCTGTAATTTGCAAAGCTAAAATTCAGCAGCCTGATTTAGCTCAAGTTGCTGATCAATAAGAAGAAAAAGATCACCTCTTTATTGCAAACTTTTTCTCAAGTCTTGATTTAAGTGAAAGTTGGTTATTGAAAGTGGTTTCTCTAAAGACATGAAGTCTGATAAGATGTTGTTCAAAGAGTTGGGGAAAACTGAGATAAAGAGAGTAAGAATTGGAAATGATGAGTGTCTTGTCATGAAAGAAAATGGCACCATAGCCATTACAAGTGTCTCAAGAACTAAGTTTATTGCAGATGTTTTGAACGTCCTAAACCTTGATCAAAACCTTCTCAGTATTGGTCAATTAATGCAGAAAGTATTAAACCTGTTCTTCAAAAAAAGGCTTGTGTGATAGAAGATCCATCAGGTGATGAAATATTCAAGTTCAAAATAGAGGGAAGGTATTTCCTACCCATTCCCTTTGAAGAGGAGTAGACAACTTTTCATATGTCATACAACTCTACAGAAGTTTTGGCATAAAAGAGTGGGTTATTCTCATTATCAAGGTATGATGTTCATGCAAAGAAAGGAAATTGTGAATGATCTACCAAGATTATAGAATCAGTGGTCTAACTGCCAAGCTTGTTTTCTTGGAAAGATAAATATGTTGCACTTTCCCAAAACAACATGGAGAGCATAAAAAAAGCTCTAACACATTCATACAGATCCATGTAGACTTGACAGAACACCATTTTTAATGGTAGTTTTTACTACATTGTATTTGTTGATGATCTAACAAAACTGATGTTGCTTCCAACTGCACATGCAAGTGTAAGTGGTTATGCAACTAAAAA
>NW_025827263.1:0-2621 GCF_002878395.1 Capsicum annuum | reverse complement strand
CTGAGTTTACACCTTCTACAGCTTCAACTCTTCATTCTATTAGCTCAATCTTTAAAAATTCAAACTTAGATTCTAATACATAACATGGATATCCCCAAACCTTCAATGAACCATACTAACATCCTTCATATCCTGCGAATATCATATCTAAACCATGAGAATTACCATAACACCAACATACCCAATATCAGCAACATATAATTTTGAATCAACAAACTTAAATTCTTGCATACACTATTTCAAGCATACTAATTCACCTTTCATGTAAGTAGCCCCATGGATACATAATCCACCAAATTTAGATAACACTATCCCGACTTTACTGATTCAAAATTTTAGGGTTCATGCTTTTAACTCTAGGTCACATGCTATCATAGGATTCGGAGAAGGGATATGAAAGCATATTTGACTTCAGCCCAATGCATAATTTTTCATGTACCTAAATAAAATATTTTATACTTTTAAACAAAAAGGCATTGTTGGGATACTTATGAGCCTGCATGCTATCCCATAATTGTCTATAGGGATTGCTTGAGAAAGCTCTCTCGATAAAAATTTAAGCTTGACTATTTTAGATGCCTCAAGAATAAGGCAGAGTTGGCATAAATGGATTAACATAAGAATCTGCATAATTTCCTAAGAGAAAACTTCTACTGTAGTATCTACGAGATGAAAGAAGGGTAAAAAATCTTAATTACCTTGTAGTTTCTCGAATAAAAGTATAGGCATATCCATACCATTCTGCAAGACTCTACCAGACATGACTTCATACCCTAGGACACTTAAACTCTGGGCTCTGATACCAAGTTTGGCATGACCCAAGAATACCCCCTAGTTTTAACAGGGTCCTTGGAACTGTAAGTGATCCCTAGCTAATCTATGAATTGGCATATTGTTAAACAACTGATTTAATATATAAAATAAAATTTAATTTGCTGAGCAAAATCATATTCATGAAAAAAAAATTTAAAGTTAATGCCGATACAGTTTAAATCATGATAAAATAGAAGAAAGAAACTTAACTTACATGACTGACATTGACTGACATCTATGAAGCCTATAATTTACTGACTACAGAAAACTAGGACATGCCTCAAACAACAACTAATCAATACATAGGAAAATTAAAAAAATAGTATATAATCTACAACTGTCTAGAGTTCTTAAAATAAGAGAATTTATCACCTACTGGCTGAAAGATTTAAACTGTCTGACCCTGGCATAAGAGTTATATATGGCACCCATATTATGAAGGATGTGGCCATAAATGCATATATATGGTCAGTACATTGGAATGTACTGAGTCTATGGAGACATACACTAAATCATGGAAATATTTCACACATGCTATAAAATTGACGACTTCAGTTATTTGCTAAAATATATATCTGAAATATGGATATATGTGAAAACTGTAAATCATAGAGAATTTATATCATAAGCTGAGATTAATTTTGTAATCTAGGAGTCGGTAGAAAAATAAATGTTGTAAGTTATTCTCTTTTCAGGATGAATATTGTGTAGAAGTTGTACTGAGGATGACATATGAATACAGGATTTCAAACTATGTGAGGGAAACTGACTTAACTCAATGATTTGCATGTACAAATATACTAAGCATGAATGAATAAATGCATAAAACCTATATAATATATACTAAGTAGATCTAATTAACTGAATGAATGATGTCTATGTGACCGAACAACTGAAATTTAAGTAAAGGGATAACTAACATTGGTATGCTGAGTTGCGGGTATATGAATACTAATCATGTATAACAGAATTGTACTTAGTCTGAATAACAGCACAAAAATTATGGTGTACTGTACATATAAGATAAGGACTAACTGAATAGCATGATATAACAGAACATGAACACATGAAAACTATAACATCTGTGAATGCACAACCAAGCATATCTATATTCTAAAATAATATGTAAATTAAAAGACTAAAATCTATATGTTGAATAACTGTAAATCTGTATTCTTTGCTCCAGCAAACCTGAACTTAATAAATACTAAATACTTTTTTGAGACTATAGGAGCTATCATGTAGCCGATATAAATCATGTGAGTAACCATAGAGTCCAAAATTTAACCCATGTTGAGGAGGGTTGTTCTATCCTTATCATTGGAGTAGAACCTGAACTTTTGTGATCACTAAACTAATATCCCAAAGGACTAGGGAGTCAGTCATAACTGGCGGGTGACCACTAAAAGAGTGTAAGTCCTATAATGGTGGGTGACATCTCATAATCCTATGCTTTCTTTATAGTTCTGGAACTTAAGGACTGCTACTAAAGACCCATTCCTAACTGGTGGGTGATACCCCATTCCCAGGTTCGCTTTTTGCTAAATCCTATTCCCAACTGAAAGACACTGAAATACTAACTGGTGCAAGCACTAATATTTAATAACTGATTAGTTTAGGTCTTAGTATTCTAAAAATAACAATACATACAGATTTTGAGTTAATGATTAATCTATAAATTGATAAAGCTCAGCATGATCATGTGTGTGCCTTGTATCTCCTTGCTGCTGCTTTGATATTGCCACCGGGTGTATCCTTATATTTTTTTCGTGTAGTTGTGGCCGTGGGTGGTAATGGGTGGTTAGGGT
>NW_025827262.1:0-2280 GCF_002878395.1 Capsicum annuum | reverse complement strand
TGTAGCTTTCAGGTGCTAAATAATATATTAACAAATCTATAAATTTTATATAGATATTGCATGATACCATGTCCATAAGGTTGAGCTAATACCATTTATGTAAAGGTGTGCTTACTCGTTCTTTCTATTGATTTTCTATATCTAACTTCAAGAAAGGAATCCCTACTTTTCTGCTATGTATATATAGAAGAAGTGATCTAGAGTGTCGTATTTTATGTGATTTTCTACAGTGAACTTCTCCAAGCATTTTGATTGGTCTTATCCATACAAGTTTGTCTTTTGTACAGAAAAGTTTTTTCTCAGCTTAAGGTTTCCTTGATTGTCTCTGTAGAGTAAGAGATTACTATGCTGAAAACTGTTGTAATTGTGATTAATATAACAGAAAAGATGAGAAATCTCACTATTGTGTTAAATGGAAGAAGCTATAAAGAAATGATATCTCTATATTTAGAACGGAATTGTGCCAAGGAGGCAATGCCGCCCCAAATATGTGGAGATAATGCTTGCCGACCTAGTAAAGATGAGGGATGTAAAATAAAAAAGTTAATTACCTTTCTTCCTCTCTTGCGTTACTGCATTCAGTATATTCTAGATTTGATATAAGCACTCATTTGGCTCCTATTAGATCTAACCTATTTGCTTAGTTCACTACCCTTATATTTCAGTTCGGATCTTCCTGTAGCTTTTGTTCCTTTCAGTAATCAGCCTTACTCATTTTATAATCAGTCCTGGGTTTCCAACCACCAGACATGGTTTATAATAATATGGTGGCCTTCTTTTGACTCACAGAGTCAACTGATGTGCACTGATTTCCTTAATTTATTTCAGTAAGAGAAAGATGATAGTGTAACAGAAGCAAAAGCAACACAAGCTTCCATTGATATTATTGGATTTTATTAGATGGTATAGGTCTCAATTGCAGGAGAACTAAAATATAATGGTTTATTTTCATATATTTTCCTTGCAACAACAGCAACATATACCCAATGTAATCCCATAAGTGGAATTTGGAGAGGTAGCGTGTACACAGACCTTACTCTACCTGGGAGGCATAGAGGTTGTTTCTGATAGACCCTTTGCTCAACTAAAAACATTGTTTTTTATTTTAAGAAGATATGTTGTAAGTTATCGAATTATCATGATTGGATCTTTGTTATCTGTGTAGAACGGCAAAGCCGACAAGTTCGAGTCTACACAAAGGTTCCACCTTCTAGCAATAAAAGAAACTTTTATGGTATAATTCATGTTTTCTTTAGATATCTTTTCCATTATCAAATTAAATGTGTTGTGTTAATTTATAATGTGTGATATTTTTTCATAAGGGATACCTTACGCTGCTAAAGTTACTTCTCTATTTGTCCCTGTTTGGTAAATTTGTAGGTATTGGATATGGTAGCAATATTGGCAACACAAAGAGTCCCTCGATAAAGAAGGCTAAAATAGAGTTTGTCAAAAGGTAAGTTTGGCCTCCATTAGAACAATTACATGGCTCCGACATTATTGTATTCATGCTAATGCTCTCTTCCCCACTCCATACTGGATGGTCTTTCCCAGTGTTTGCATTTGTGTGGTTAAAACTGTCTCTACCTTCATCGGATTACATTGAAAGTAGATTCCTGGTATATGCAGTTGGTTGGAAAATTGTGCCAAGATATTTTAATGATATGAAGAAAGTGAACATGGACAACATTTTTTATCATGCTAATGTTGCTGTCAAGAACCCTTACTCTGTTCCAGTACCCATCATGCAAATCTCTTACACCCTCAAATGCGCTGGCAGGTACTTTTCCTATCTCGTTTTCCATTCTTTCTTGCAACATACGTAATCTAGATTTGGTTTTGAATTGCTATGTTTTTCCTCTTTTTCTTTTTGTTAATTTTACATGTTGATGGATGCAGTTTAGATCAATTGGTAAGTAGTATATATTTGGATTTATTTGATTAATTAATTAATTATGATTTATTTGATAAAACTAGATTTAGATATTCCCCAAAATATTATTTAGATGAATAACGTACAAAAATTACCAAAATATAAAGAATTAAAGCAAATAATATCTGAAAAACGTAAAGAATTAAAAATAAGGATAGAAAGACTACAACAACAACAACAAACCCAGTGTATTCCCACCTAGTGGGGTCTGAGGGGTAAGATGTACGCAGTCCATACCTCTACCTCTAAAGAAGTAGAAAGGCTATTTCCGATAGACCCCCGGCTCAAGGCACGAGATACCACACAAACACATAGTAAAGCACAGAAGCAGATTACATAACATAAAT
>NW_025827261.1:0-2130 GCF_002878395.1 Capsicum annuum | reverse complement strand
ATTAGGGGTCACTTGGTAGATTGTAAAAGAATATTAATGAATAGACTATATTAGTAATGCTGAGATTAGTTATGCTGACCGTAGGTTTGTACCTGCTTTGTCTATGTATCCGACATTTGATGTTGGTGCTAGAATTGTATGAATACACTGTATTAGTAATGTTGAGATTAGTTATGCAGAGCCTAGGTTTGTACCTTTTTTGTCTATGTACCCTACATTTGATGTTGGTGATAGAATTGTACGAATAGATTGTATTAGTAATGCTGAGATTAGTTATGTTGAGCCTACGTTTGTACTTGCTTTTTCTATGTATCCTACATTTGATGTTGGTGCTAAAATTGTAGCTGAAAAAGGTAAAAGAATTTGTTTTGTTTTGAGTATATTGTTGTGAATTTTTCGTTTTAATATGAGTTGAAGTTAAATGAAGTAGTGATGATTCATACAGTCGACCCCAAATTGGATCCGAGGCATATTATTAGTATTAGCATTAGGGGTCATTTAAAGGGGGGCCTTAGAGTAAGTGGTAAAGTTGCTGCCATGTGACCAGGAGGTCACGGGTTCAAGCCTTGGAAACAGCCTCTAGCAGAAATGCAAGGTAAGACTGCGTACGATACACCCTTGTGGTGGGGCACTTCCTCGGACACCGTGTATAGCGGTAGCTTTAGTGCACCGGGCTGCCCTTTAGTATTAGGGGTCATTTGGTAGAGTGTAAAAGAATATTGATGCATAGACTGTACTAGTAATGTTGAGCCTAGGTTTGTACCTGCTTTGTCTATGTATCCTAAATTTGACGTTGGTGATAGATTGTAGCTGAAAAGGTAAAAAAAATTGTTTTGTTTTGTTTTGAGTGTATAGTTGTGAATTTGTTGTTTTGATATGAGTTGAAGTTACATGAAGTAGTGATGATTCATATAGCCGACCCCAAATTTGAACTGAGGCATATTATTAGTATTAGTATTAGGGGTCACTTGGTAGATTGTAAAAGAGTATTGATGAATAGACTTTATTAGTAATGCTGAGATTAGTTATGCTGAGCCTAGGTTTGTACCTGTTTTGTCTATGTATCCTACATTTGATGTTGGTGATAGAATTGTAGCTGAAAGAGGTAAAAGAATTTGTTTTGAGTGTATAGTTGTGAATCTGTTGTTTTGGTATGAGTTGAGGTTAAATGATGTAGTGATGATTCATATAATGACCCCAAATTGGGACTGAGGCACATTATTAGTATTAGTATTAGGGGTCGTTTGGTAGAGTGTAAAAGAATATTGCTGAATGTACTGTATTAGTAATGCTGAGATTAGTTATGTTGAACCAAGATATATAGCTTCTTTGTCTATGTATCCTACATTTGATTGGTGATAGAATTGTAGCTGAAAGGTAAAAGAATTTGTTTTGTTTTGTTTTGAGTATATGTTTGTGAGTTTGTTTGTTTTTGAAATGTGTTGAAGTTAAATGAAGTAGTGATGATTCATACAGCCGACCCGAAATCGGGACCGCAGCATATTATTAATATTAGTATTAGTATTAGGGGTCACTTGGTAGATTGTAAAAGAATATTGATGAATAGACTATATTAGTAAAGCTGAGACTAATTATGCTGAGCGTAGGTTTGTACCTGCTTTGTCTATGTATCCGACATTTGATGTTGATGATAGAATTGTATGAATAGACTGTATTAGTAATGCTGTGCCTAGGTTTGTACCTGCTTTGTCTATGTATCCTACATTTGATGTTGGTGATAGAATTGTACCTGAAAAGGTAAAAGAATTTGTTATGTTTTGAGTATATAGTTATGGATTTGTTGTTTTGATATGAGTTGAAGTTAAATGAAGTAGTGATGATTCATATAGCTGATCCCAAATTGGGAACGAGAGATATTATTAGTATTTGTATTAGGGGTCGTTTGGTAGAGTGTAAAAGAATATTGCTATGGACTGTATTAGTAATGCTGAGCCAAGATTTATTGCTTCTTTGTCTATGTAACCTACATTTGATGTTGGTGATAGAATTTTAGCTGAAAAGGTAAAAGAACTTGTTTTGTTTTGTTTTGAGTATATGTTTGTGAATTTTGTTGTTTTGGTAATGGGTGGTTAGGGTCATGTCCGAGGGGGTTGGGGCGTGGGGCTGTGG
>NW_025827260.1:0-32352 GCF_002878395.1 Capsicum annuum | reverse complement strand
TACATCACGCACCCCTATTATAGCCACCATCAACTTAGACTATTTGACTAAGTCAAAGTGCACAATGTCCAAGGAGGACTAGGGCCAAAACAAGTTTATTATGATACAACTGGGAAGGTGATAGGTATAATAAAAAAATAGGCATTCAAGATCAAAATTAGGATCAAGGGATGTTATTCACACATGGAAGGTCATTTAGGTTAAAAGTGGACTAATATCAACAATGGCCTATGATCCTTTCCTAACCGATATCCTACAACCAAGGCAAGACCAACCGAGCAAGTTCTGGATTTAACACACAATATTAACTAGGTAGTATCTCACACATACATGGCGCAAAGGTACATCACAAGATACTACCCATTCGGTTCATGCATATGTTTGCAGTGATTATCATGTCCCTAGTACTAATGCCATAAAAATATTTAACAGTAGTCACATCTAGATACATATCACGCAGTTACCAGATAGATAATTAGAGAGGTATTTATCATTCCAAGATAAATCAACAAAAATATATCAACTGTCCTGGATACTTATTTTTCCCTAGTGAACCACAACACATCACAAAACAGATACAATACACCTAAACATATTACCTTTACTAGGAACAAGACTCCGGCATAAAGAAGCACGGCAACAAAACCCCAAGAGAACATCAACACCCACAAGCAGTCTCACCCTCAACTTAAAAGCATTCATTGTCCACAATGCATAAAACTAAAACAAGAGAGTTACAAACATACCCGTGGTACCATAGGTTCAGAGATCTAATGTCAATCACATAACACAAATATAAATAATAAAATACCTTGGGTTGCCTCCCAAGCAGTGCCTGATTTAATGTCGCGGCATGACTAGGTTATCTTGATTACTTAGAATTCATCAAGATACCTTGAAAGTTCTTCTTCCTTTATCCCTCTACTTAGACGATTTGAATCGTTGGCCCATCTTTTGATCTTTACATCTTTTAGGTGCGTTGGGCAAATGTGAGAGCATGATAAGGAAAGTTCGATCACCCCACTTCGAAGACTTGAACTGCTTGCCCAATTTTGCATCGAACCTTCATGTGGGCTCATTTGGCAATGGTGAGAATCTTAAAAAGCCACTAAATGGACATCGATCTTTAAGCTTCTTGGCCTTCAAGATTGGGGTTGTTTGTATTATACCCTTTCGGAAAGACAAACTCCAAAATGTATGAATTTTCCTCCTCATTTTCAAAATTCATCATTTGCTTGGGTGATTCTACTTTAATCACATCCACCAAGCATAATGTTGAAAAGTGATTCGAGTGAGGTCTTCTCTATAATTTTGAAGTTGCATCCTTCTTGACTTCTTCACCCCGAATTGGGCTAGAGTCTTTATAAGAGATTGGCTTGGTTTCTCCTTTTGCCTCTAGCATCATTTCCTCAATGTTGGCATCATTTCTCATGGTTGGTTCGGTTGGTTGAGAAATCACCGAGGGTTGTTCATCATCAAGATCAACATCAATATAGGGTTCCTACTCCTCATCTTCACACTCTTCCATTATTTTAAAAGATTCCACAGACAAGATATCATCTAAACATAATATAGAAGAATGCTTTGAATGATTGACCTCTATATCCATATTCTCATAAATTATTGGCTTCATGTCTTGACGCATATCACATATGATATCATACATTTATTTTTAGAGATCCAACATTAGTGGAAACATAGCTTTAATGCCACTCTTTTCGGTGCTTCGTTCTTCTTTTTCTTGACTATAAGACCTATTAAACTCATAAAAAAACTAGAATTTAGGTTAGCACAATAGGGGAGGGGGCATTTCGGAAACCACTCCAATGTTCATTTTACCACCACATAAAGAACAATCATACTCCTGGTAGGATGGAAATGGTGCACACATCTCTCTTCGGGGAGCATATCTACAATCTTTCCAAAAGTGAGGTCCATCACAAAATGGACATGGATCATCAAGATAAGATATCCAACCACCAAGCTCATGTTCATTCCACGATGGCATAGTAATAAGAAAACTAAAATAAAAATCTACCTAACACAAGAAATAAAAGAAAACTAAAAACAAATATTTACAAGTTTGAATTCAATCAAGTAGGCTAAAATTCCAACCCAACTCAATACGCCAAATTGTACCTTGGCAACGGTGCCATTTTTGATAATGGTCAACTTACACGTCAATTTAGTGCAAGGCGGTCGTCGTCAATAAAATTACCCAACTTTAGAGTCTGGGTCAAATCCATAAGAAATAATGTGAGTGGCGATTAAACTAATTTGAAACTATAGCTACAAGTTAAATTCAAACAAATAATATAAAAAGATAAAATAGGGTTTTTAATGATTGAACAAAAGTTATTAACACTTTAATTCGCCTTAGAACTCTTAAGCTTAAACTGCAATATTTCAAATCAATGATATAGAGGAACTAGAGTTATGATCACTATGATTAGTAATCCTCCATTGAATAATAGTTGCAGTATTGGATTCCCATGACTGATGGGAAACACCAAATTATATGTATCGACAGTTCATCTAAGTATTTCTCAACCTACCTAGATGTTGAGTTCCATAATTCTCTCAAACTTAGGAACCTTCTATTCACATTGATTCTATTTCGAGTTGATTAATCTTGTTACAACATTAATCATTATTTGATTAATCTTGTTACAACATTAATCATTATATGGGAACTTAACCTTCCCAAATCCACGTTGCTAATTCACTACCTTTAGTTTTTTTCTCAGTTCGAGCAAATCAACATAAGGCGAGATCTATTGTTTGCAACAAACCAAAAAAATAATTAATACAAAAGAATTATCAAGATGTTCCCACAATTACTCAAACCCTAACCAACTATTAAGACAATAGAGGAGTAATCATAGATCCCACAACCCTAGTTATGTGATTTAGTTCCACATAAAAGAGAAAGCAATAACAATAACTGAATTCATAATTCAAAGTGACTAAACTTACAAAAGATGTAGTCAGAAATTTATTCTCTTCCCAAATTCAAGAAGAATATCCCATAACTAAATCAAAGAATTGAAAATTGAAATCCAAGTTTAGAGACCAAAGAGAAGTAAAGTAGTCTCTGGAATAAGTTACAGAGGTTCAACCCTAAAACTAGAGAGAAAATATATTAACGCCCTCTAGTTCAAGATGAATGTCGGCCTCTTATAAAACCTAAAAACTTTCCCTTAAATACCAGGAGCTAAATTAGGAATCAAATCACAGCATACAGTTTTTTCTCACATTGGTGATAAAAACATGTGATGACTTATCAGAGGGTTTAAGACTTATCAGATATGTCGTTAAATCTTCTCTATATTTGATATGTTGTTTTCTTCAACTGAAGATGAGTCTGATGTCTTATCAAAGATCTGATGACTTATCACGAAATGTCGTCACTTCTTTAACTCAGCTTCTGAATACTGCCAAAGGATGAGGGTAATCCTAACAACTTATCAGGACTTTGATGACTTATCAGACAATGTCATCATTTCTTTACTTCAAATCTCATGTACTTCCTTAGGCTGACGACAATCTCGATGGCTTATCAGAATTATGATGATTTATTAGAGATGTCATCACACTTCTGTTCTAATTTCCTCGCACTGTCTATAACTAATGATAACTCTGATAACTTATCACAAATTTGATGACTTATCAGATAAATCGTCAACTACACTTTCATGGCCACTTGTTCCAAATTCAACTCTTTTACTCTTATTGTCTTTGTTTTTCTCGAATCTTTACTTTCCTATATTATCAAAGAGAAAGAAATCAAAAATGACAAAAGTTTCTTAAGACTTTACAATTATTTCTAGTTAAAAGCCTCAAATGTGTTAGCATTAGGTCACACATCACCAGGCCCTGGTTTGGTTCATGACAGCTTGGTATCAGAGCATCGTTCAGGTTCTTTGGGTGTCTACAAAGACATGTTGAGTAAAGTCCCTTTTATGGGTGTGTATCACATCACACTTATAAGATGGAGGCTACAAGTTATCTAGGAATGTTTCCCTTTATTTTTTGTTCTATTTTAGGCTATAGAGTCTAGTGTTATGAAAATTCTCTAACTCCTAGATTCCTCACATTTTAGATCATGCTTCCCCAAAGATCTAATGTTTGTAGAAACTCTGCTAGGACCTATATCCTACTTGAGGATGAAAGTAGAGAGGACTTACTCCGTGTATGGAGTGCAGACTCGATCTAGGGTCCCTACTCCCGATTTTACTACTCTACATAGAGTTCTATCAGTTCCCACTAGCCCTTCTCAAGCTTCTCGAGCTGGTGGCACCTATGATCTGCCACCTCAAGGATAAATCTCTAATGCAGAGTTTCATTGGTCCATTTATTTTTTTACTCAGTTATCAACATCTATCTTATTAGTTGGATCGTATTAGTTTTACTACTCCTTCATCTGAGTTTATTTAGGTTAGCTAGTTCATGAGGTTGAATCCCCCAATCTTTACAAGCTCTAAGGTTGAGGAGGATCCTTATGGGATTTTAGATGAGATAGAGTAGATTTGAAAGTAATGCATGATACTAATTCTAAAGGTGTAGAGTTTGCTATAATCAGCTAAAAGATGTAGCTTATCAGTGGTATTAGAAGTGGGAAAAGTTGAGGGGTGGTGATGCGAAGATAGAATTATGGGATGAGTTTTTGGGTGCCTTTCTTAATTATTTCTTTTCACAAGAGCAACAGGAAGATAAGGATAAGGAGTTTGTGAATCTAAAGTAGGGTAAGATGAGTATGAAAGAGTATGCCTTGAAATTTCAGTAGTTTTCTCGCTATACTCTAGAGTTGGTGTTTAGCCAGAGATCTAAAATGAGGAAGTTTTGGCTTCTAGGTTGTCTCGCAACTTGGTATTGGAATGTAATGCTGCAATATTTAACAATGACATAGATATCTCCAGGCTTGTGATTTATATACAGCAAGTAAAAGATGAGAAATAAATACAGAAAAAGATGGGAGAGAAGCAGAATTAGAAAGTTAGCTATTCAGAGCAAAGACTGAATCAGCAGAATAGGAGAAGGGATGGTAGACAATGGACAAAGAAGAAGACTTGGAAAAATTTTAATTCATATTCTTTGGCTGGTGATCGTTATCCTAATTCTTTTGGTGATCATCATTTTCAGGCGAGTAGTGGTCCTACGACACAGGGTGACCAATCTCAGGCTAGTGGAGCTCAGTCATCCCCACTTTATCCTCTTTGTAGATTTTGTGGATAGCTTTATCGTTGTTATTCTGATGAAGAGAGAAACTTGTTCTTCAATTGTGGTCATCCTTGACATATACAGAGGAACTGTCCTGCAACTAATGTACCCACTAGAGATAATAAGTTTTCGGGCACTACTTCTTTGGCTCCTTTACCAAAGGGTGCCACTTCTGGTATCGACACTGGTCGGAATCATCTTTATGCTCTTACCACCCACTAGGAATCTGATATATTCCACGATATTATCACTGGTATATTGTAGTTCTTTTCTCGTAATGTGTTTTCATTTGCTTGATCCGGCTTCCACCTTTTCTTATATGACCCCTTATGTGTATGTACATTTTTTTTTGGTCCTAAAAATATTCTGACCCCTTCTCTATTTCTACTTTGGTGGGTGATTTTATAATTGCTAGAAAAATTTATAAGGGTTGTGTGGTATCAAATTTTCATTGGGAGACATTAGTGGATCTGATAGAACTTATCATGGTAGATTTTGATTTGATCTTTGGGATGTATTTTTATCATTCATTCTATGCATGTTTGGATTATAGAACCTAAAAGTTCTGTTTCCAATTCCCTAACAAATTGGTAATTGAATGGGAAGGAAGTTTCTTAGTTCCTAAAGAGAGGTTTTTTCATATTTTAAAGCTCGGAAGTTGATGTCCAAAGGGTGTTTATATCATCTACTTTGGTTTAAAGATTCTAATTTGGAGGTACCCTTCTTAAAATCTGTCTCCGTGGTTAGTGAGTTCCCTAAAGTATTTTCCACTAATCTTTGTGGAATTCCTCCCGATAGAAAAATAGATTTTGAGATTAATCTTCTACCGGATATCCATCCTATTCCTATTCCTCCTTATTGGATGGCTTTGGCTGAATTAAAGGAGTTGAAGGAGCATTTAAAGGATCCTCTGGATAAGGGTTTCATTCTTCCTAGTATTTCCCTATGGGTGCTCCTTTACTTTTTATAAATAAGAAGAATGGGTCTTTTCGGATGCATATAAACTATCGGCAGCTGAATAAGTCATAGTGAAGAATAAGAATCCTGTCCTAGGATTGATAATATTTTAGACCAACTTCAGGGTACTATATATTTTTTTAAGATTGATCTTCAGCTGGGGTATCATTAGCTAAAAAATTAGGAACTTGATATTCCCAAGATTGTTTTTCAAACCCGATATGGCCACTATGAGTACCTGGTTATGTCATTTGGGTTGAATAATTCTTCTGCTGATTTTATAGATCTTATGAACTGGTATTTAGGTAGTTTCTGGATTTGTTTATGATAGTCTTCATTAATGATATCTCTGTGTCTTCTAAGAGTGAGGTAGATCATATCAATCACCTCCAATTTGTGTTGTAGACTCTTAAGGATTCGAGGTTGTATGTGAAATTTTCTATGTGTGAGTATCTGTTAAATATTGTGAATTTTTTTAGGCATGTGGTACCTAGTGAGGGGATCAAGGTGGATCCATTGAAAGTTCAGGCAATTAAAAAGTGGCCTAGACCTACAACTCTAACTAATATTAGGAGCTTCTTAGCTTACTAGCTATTATAGGAGGTTTGTAGAGAGTTTTACTTCTATTGAGGCTTCATTGACAAAGTTGACTTAGAATAAGGTCAAATTCTTGTGGTCCAACTCCTGTTAGGTTAGTTTTGAGAAGTTGAAGGATAAGTTGACTTCTACACTGGTTTTTACCCTGCACGAGGGTACTGATAGTTTTATTATGTTTTTTGATGTGTCTCATATGGTACTGGGTTGCATCTTGATGTAGCATAGTAAGGTTGTGGCTTATGTTCTAGGTAGCTTAAGGTTCATGAGAGGATCTATACAACTCACAACTTGGAGTTGGCAAATGTGGTGTTTGCTTTGAAGATTTAGTTCCATTTTTGTATGGAGTTCATGTGGATATTTATTCAAACCATAAGAGCTTGGAATATTTGTTCACTTATAAGGATTTGAATCTCAATCAGAGGCGGTGACTTGAGTTACTAAAAGACTATGACATGAGTTTGGACTATAATCCAGGTAAAGCTAATATTTTTATTGATGCTCTTAGCAGGTCGTTGATAGGGAGCTTATCTCATATGGGTGAAGAGAAGAGAGGGTTAGTGAAGGAAAGTCACCAATTGGATAACTTAGGAGTTTGTCTGTTAGACTCTTAGAATGAGGGAGAAATTGTACAAGAGGTGGTCAAGTTATCTCTTAGTGTTGATATGAAGGAGAAGTAGGTTTTGGATCCCATACTTATGCAGATTAATGATGATGTGGACTAGTAGAAGGTTATGGTATTTGAGATTAAGGTAGACAGTATCTTGAGGCATCAAGATAGATTGTGTGTTCCTGATGTTGATGGGCTTTGAGAAAGGATTTTAACTAAGGCTCGTGAGTCGAGATATATGGTTCATCTAGGTTTAACCTAAGATGTATGATAGCTTGAAAGAAATTTATTGGTGGAACAACATGAAGAGAGATGTGGAAAGTTTTGTTGCCAAGTGTATAGTCTGTCAACAAGTTAAGGTAGAACACTTGAGACTTAGTGGCATGTCTCAAGAGATAGATTTGCCCATATAGAAGCGGGAGATAATCTATATAGATTTCATTATAGGTCTTCTATGATCTTGGAACCAAGATGATTCCATTTAGATCATTAGGGATAGGATGACTAAGTCTGCTCACTTCTTACTTGTGAGGATTAACTACTCTATAGAGGACTATGACAAGTTATTTATTTAGGAGATTGTCAAATTTCATAGAGCACATGTGCCCATCATTTTAGATTCTGTAGGCAGTTTACTTCTCACTTTTGAACTTTATTTTAGAAATTTTTGGGGACTAAGGTGGACCTTAGTAGCGGTTTCCACCCTCAAATGGATGGACAAGCGGAGTGGACCATCTAAACATTATAGGATATGCTAAGGTCCTTTGTGATTGATTGTGAGAAAAGTTGGGTTGATCAATTGCCTCTCATTTAACTTGCATACAATAATAGTTATTATTCAATTATTTAGATGGATCCTTTTGAGACTCTTTATTCTTGGAGGTGTTCGTCTCATATTGGATTATTTGAGTTGGTGAGACTAGGTAGTTTGGTCCTGACTTGGCTTACTTAACCATGGAGAAGGTGAAGGTGATTAGAGTAATACATAAGACTGCTCAGAGTTACCAAAAGTCCAGACATAAGACTGCTCAGAGTTACCAAAAGTCCTATACAGATGTGAAGCAAAGAGGTTGGAGTTTAAGGTTAGTGAATAGTTGTTCTTGAAACTTTCACCTATGAAAGGAGTGATGAGGTTTTGGAAGAAGGGGAAACTCAGTCTTTGTTATATTGATCTGTATCAAATTTTAGGATAAGTTGGGAAGGTTGCTTATGATTTAGAGTTGACCATGAGTTTAGCTTCTATTAATCTCATTTTCTATCTATGCTGAAGAAGTGTGTGGGTGATCCTTCTCTGATTGTTTCTGTGGAGGATGCTGGTATTTTAAATTCCTTATTCTATGAGGATATCTTGGTAGATATTTTTTATTGGAAAGTTTGTAGGTTGAGAACTAAGGATGTGGCTTCGGTAAATGTGCTTTGGAGAAATCAAATGGTGGAATAATCTACATGGGAAGCTAAAGATAATATGGGGGCTAAATAACCATTCTTGTTCCTCGAGTTTGATGAATATGCTCAAGGTATGTGTTTTTTTATTCTAACCTCATTTCGAATTTGTTCTTAGTTCTAGTTGCATTCTTTCTTGTTTTCATGCCAAGGGATGTCCTAACTCCTCATTCAGGGATGAATGATCCTGGTGGGGTAATGCAACACCCCAGGTTTTGGAATCTGAGATTTCATTACTAAATTGACCACTGCCCATGCGACGACTCACGTGATGTGTTGTTATCACTCGTCACGAGTCATATGGTTCCACTCATTGCTTGACCATTAAAGTGTGACTAGGTTATTGTCTTAATTACGAATTAGCCCTCACGAGTCATACGGTAAGGTCATGAGTCATGGTTAGGGACTGATGACCATAACAGTTAAGGTGCCCAAAGTTTCTTCTGAGACCATAAGTCTAGGCAATGACTCTTAACTAGTCATCACGAGTCGTTACCTGACCGGTAACGTCTGGGAGCTATTTTCCTGCACGTTTTTTAGTAAGGGAATTTTTGTATTTTTCCTTCCTTAATACTTTACCCACAACTTAAAGAACCCCAAGGGTCCCTTTTTCATCATTTACCAAATAATAAACATTATTCTCTCCTCTCAAACTTCTAAAGTCAAGAGAAAGTCAGGGTTTCAAAGGATTAATCATCTAGGCTTCAATTGGTGGTTTTCTCTCCAATTCTCTTGGTGTTTTAGGCATGTCTCTCTTTCATAACTTGACTTTACATAATATCATGTGTTTAATTGTTATCCATGTGAATTTACTAGGGTTTTGAAATTGGGTTAAGGGATTTTAACGGTTAGTACTTAGATTGTTTTCCCATGGTTTTGAACTTGTCATTCATGCTTTATCTTATGGTTTTTGAACTAAATAAGTGCGTGGGTATGGTAATTGGAATGGGAAACATGGGTTTCCCCAAATTTATGGATTTTGGTATGGAATTTACATAAACCTCAACCTACTTTGTGAAATTAGTTTTGAAACATGGATATATGCAGAATTTAACTCACTCTTGAAACCTTGCATTGCATAGAAGGTTAATGGATAATAAAAATGGTTTTTAAGGATCCTTGGTGTCCATGATTTGGTTTTAGATAGGAACTATGGAGTCAATTAGTTTAATTTAGATTGAAATGGCATAATTGGACTTAGCTTGCAAGCATAATTGGTATGACGATACCAATGGTAAAGGCCTTAATAAATGACTCTGTGTTTTGCGGATGGGATTATGTCCAAATGTTTTTATTTGGGCTTAAAAAATGTTGTAGCTCGCCGTAAAGTTGGAGGTCTTGGGGGGACCAATACTTAAAACCATGTTTGCCAGCGTGGGGATCTTTATGACTGTGTGTAGAGTTTACACACACACACACACACTATATATATATATTGGAATAGATAGACCCTTGGTGTCTTTGAATCTTTATTAGATTTTCTTGGTTCATGCAGCTAACATACGTTGGGACCCTTTCAATAGGGAGAGGTGAACCCATATAGCCTGTGGATGCCCATAGGATGGATAGAGATACACAGTCCAGTATATATATAAATATGTGTATATATGTGTGTGCGTATTTACATATGAATCTGTGCATGTGGTTTTTATTGGTTTTGGACATGACATTATTTTATCCCTTCCTTGAGTAACATACCAGTGCTTATACCACTTACCGTCCCTGGATGCTACATTGTCTCATAATGTAAGGTCCTAGGGTTCTTTGTTTACTATTATACAGTCTTAGGTGGAGCGAATATCGGTTGAGTTGCTATGAAGTGGTGGGCTTTCAACATCCAGAAAACTTTACTATTTCATTAGGTTTCTTTTCAAATTTTGGGAATTAAAGAGTTCCATTGTCATTTTCGAGGTCTTTTCTCGGCCTTATTTGGTATTCTGGTTTTAGAGGTTTTTTTGGACAAAGTGTGGGTTGGTTATTTGTTTTAGATTCTTAGAACCTTTCTATTTTCTTATGTATCATTCTTATTATTTGGTTTTGCTTCTAGTATCATTTTATTATGCTCGGGTGGCTTGGTTAGGGGGTGTTCACCGGCCCACAGTAGGCTTGAGGTACTTTTCACGGCCAGGCCCTGGGTATGGTTGTATCTTGCATTGTATTTACCTAGTCAGCATCTTTAAGAGCTTCCTTCTCATTTTTGGGTTTAATCTGGGATACAAAAGCTGAAAAAGCCATAAAGTTTCTTGCATGTTCCCTAGTTTGCATTCCAGATTCCAGTGGAGAAGTTCGATTCTCAAGAGGGTTAGATGACTTATGCTTCCAATTTGACCTTCTTGATGTTGAAAGTGATCTGCTTGGACCAGGTCCTTGAGGGAATTGGACCTGTATTCCTTGAGTTACCTTATCTATGTCAGGATTCTTCAACTGAAGACCTAGTTCTTCACTTCCTTCTTCATCTGCAATCGCATCATCCTGAGAATTTTATTCTGGAAACTCAGCTCCTATTGAACCATCCCTTATAATAGGAATTAGTTCCTCCATATCAGTGTCATCACTTTCTGCGGGATTATTCATGTTTTCTGATTCATCAAAGATCACATGCACACTTTCTCCACAAATAGGGTCCTTTTGTTGTAGACTTTGTAGGCTTTACTGGTTGAGGAGTATCCCACAAATACAGCTTTATCACTTTTGGAGTCAAACCTTCCTAACTCATCTTTGCCATTATTTAGAACAAAGCACAAAGGCCTGAATTAATCAAGTTTGGGCTTTTTGTTGAATATAAGTGTCACGAACCGAACTAGGACCTAGCAGTGATGGGCATCCAAGCAAACTATGGCTAGAGAAGACCTCCTTAACCTAACCTAAAGATCACAATAGTAATAATAAACAGCAAAAGCCAACACGAAGAATAAGAAAGATGTAATAATCAAGAAGTAAGTTTAAGAGTTAAAAAATAAATCTGTAATAATATTCCATCACTTTCCATAAAATCCTCTATTCTAAAGAATAATAACAAAGTCGGGAAATGCCCCTGACTATGACAAAAGAAATCCAAAAATGCTAGAATGATAGAAGAAAACTAAGAGAGAGTCCAGGCCTTTCGAAGGATGGAGGTCTCACCACTTCAACTTCTGACCAACAAGAGTACTGAATCACTTAACATTGCATAGGGTCACAAGAAAATCCCTTGAAACCTACATCATGAAACAATGTAGCATCTGGGGACAATCAGTACGATGAGTATTGGTATCAGCCTATGAAAAAGGATAAAATATACATATTTGCCAAAAGCGAGTCATAAATCATATGCACAACAATTACACATACACACACACACATATATATAGGATGTTTGGATAAGGGCATCGGATATGAAACATGACTGTTTAAAAATTTAGTCCTGAACTGTGTTGCTAGTACCGACCTAAAGGCACCCATAGGCTATATGGGTTCGGTTCCCCCTTCCAGAATGGCCACAGTCTATGTTAGTCGCATGTACCATAGAAATAGGATATAGCCACCAATATTTAATTAGCCTCCCAAAATATACCATGCAAATCAAACATAGTGGTCATAAACCCCCAACATCGGCAAACATGGTTTCTAGTGTTGGTCCCCCTAGGACTACACCTTCGCAGTAAGCTACATAATTTTCTTTAAGCCTAAATTAAAATAGTTGCACATAACTTTAACCATGGATTAATTTATTAAGGCATTTCCAACATGTCATTGTCATACCAATAGACTTGCAAGCTATTTCAATTATGCCAAAACATAACCATTTAACCAATTTGACTCGAAATCCCATTTAAAGTCCAAATCATAGCCCCCAAGGGCATTCCATAACCTTGTAATCCTTTTATCATTTAATCCAAATGCAATATTTTAAAAGATAGTTAAATCATGTAGAATACTTGTTCAACACCGAAATTAACAATATGGGTTGAGGTTTATGTCATTAACATGATGCAAAAATCCATAACCTTTAGGAAATCTAGTTACGAAATTCAACCTTTATCATAAGAAAAAAATTCAGCTCACAATCCACCATTCAAATCATAAATAAACCATTAAAACAAAGAGCATAACCAATGCAAGTTTAAAACAACTCAAAATCCTCAACACTTGTTTTAAGCAACCTTTAAAACACGAAATAGTAGATAAATAATACAATTTGAGGATAAATAGAATAAGGGAGTGTACAACATGCCTTTTAGATAAACCAAATTTCTGACACCTTGAATCTGAGCCTTGGAAGTATTATTTTGGGAAGAAGCCCTAACTTTTCTTGCTTGAGAGTAAAGAGGAGAAGAAGTGTTGAAAATTGATGAATAATGGGTATAAAATACTTATTGAATGATTTGAGTCATGGTAGAGGAGTTTGAGGTAAGGAGAATACCAAAATATCCCTAGGGAAACTTAAAACAATTGCAGGAATTTCTCAATTGACAGCTCGTTAGCTTGTTAATGACACATCAACATAGTCATCAATCTCTAGTTTGATTTGGACATTTTCTGGTTAAGGTTGACAACTCAGTTGATAGCTTGTCAAATAGTTGATGGCTTGTCTACTGATTCACCAATATCTAAATGATGTATGGTCTTTTCTAGTTAAGGTTGATGACTTGAGTTGACAGCTCGTCACCTAGTTGATAGCTCATCAACGTAGTCATCACCCTCTGGAAGATAGATACTCCCAAGTAAAATAAGCATAACGTTTAACTCCAATATCGGATTAAGGTAAAATCAGATGCATTAGAAAGAACACTCAAGGATATTTCATTTAGTATAAAATAGGACAGCTAAATCATTATATTCTAGGAGTAATTGTTGTTGTAAGTTGACCCATGTTGGAGTTTCCGTTAAAACTTTATCGGTAGAAAAGTTTTCAAATCATATTTGAGTTAGGAGATTTTTCTGACCTCAATTCATATTCAAAAATGTTCCCAGACTCTAGAATTGATCAACATACTTATATTTTCATGGGAATCATCATGTTTGGGTATATGCACATAGGATTGACGGTTAAAATTCAACCCAAAATTGTGGGGTGTTACAATATCCCCTATTAGGATTATTCATCCCCGAATGAAAGCTTAGCACAACATAAGGAAGAATTAAAAAGGGACTCAAAGAATAACATCAAATGAATCAAGAGAAAGTGTTAGATTCATACGTCAATCACTTTCCCCTAATGATAGAAATAAGAAGAGACATTTAGCTTTCCTGTCCTCCTTCAATTCACAAGTAGCTTCCTCTACTTTTTAGTTTCTCCATAGAATCTTTACCGAAGTTATTCCTTGGTCCTTAATTTCTGAATTTTTCTATCAAAGATTCAAATTAGGATCTCCTCATAGGACAATGACTCTTTAACACCAATATCCTCGATGGTCACTACCCATGAAGGATCACCTATATACTTTTTAAGCATAGACATATAAAAAAGGGGGATGAACCGGGGCAAAATTCACTGGTAAGTCCAATTAGTAAGCAACATTCCCTATTCATCTTCAAATTTAATATGGACAAATACAGCAGGACTGATCTTCCCTTTTTTCTCAAAACCTTATAACTCCTTTTATAGGAAAAACCTTCAACAACAGCTAATCAGTAAGTTTAAATTCCAACTCTCTCTGCCTCACATCCGCATAAGATTTTTTGCAACTATGAGCTATCCTAAGTCTCTCTCGAATCTCCTTCACTTTCTCTATTGCTTGGTGAACTAAATTATGTCCAAATAGCCTAGTCTCACCCATCTCAAACCATCCAATCAGAGACCTATACCACTTACCATAAAGGGCCTCAAAAGGAGTCATCTGATGCTGGAATGATAACTATTATTATAAGGGAACTCGATAAGCAGTATATGATCAACCAACTTCCTTTAAAATCAATTATGTTGGACCTTATCATATCTTCTAGAGTGTGAATAGTATGCTCCACTTGTCCATGCATTTGAGGGTCAAAAGCGATGCTAAGGTTCATCTGGGTACCCAACTCTCTCAAAAAATAACTCCAAAAATATAAATAGAAATGTGTACCTTGGTAAGAAATAATAGATATAAGGCCCATGAAACTTGACCATCTCTTGAATGAACAGCTTGACATAATTCTCTCCTGAGTAGTTAGCCTTCACATGTAAAAAGTGAGTCGACTTAGTCATCCTATCCACAATAGCCTAATAGAATCATATTGATTTCGAGACCAGGGAATACCTATGACAAAGTCCATATTAATCATTTCCTAATTCCATATTGGTAAACCTAGCTCTTGAGAAGTTCCCCTAGCCTTAACTTCACAACCTCAAAAAAATTTGCCACATCCCTCTTCATATTATTCCACCAAGAGATTTCCTTCAAGTCATGATAAATGTTTGTCAAACCCGAATGAATTGTATATTTGGACACATGAGCTTCGGTCAGAATTCATTCCCTTAACCCATTTATATCATGAATACACAACCTCTTCTAGTACCTCAAAATGCCATCCTCTCTAATATTGAAAGCCATAACTTTTACAGACCCACATAATCTTTGATTTGCATAAGTATAGGATCCAGAACCTACTTTTCCTTGACCTTAACCCTAAGATATGATTTAGAGACCTTCTGAATAATTCTCTTCATCTTTGGAGTCCAATAAGTGAACCCCTAATTTTGTAAGCCGGTGAATATCCTTTACCAATCCCTTTTTCTCCTCTTCAACATGATATAAATTCCTTATAAAAAAAACCATAAAAGAGCATCAGCAACAACATTAGCTTTACCTGGATGGTAGTAAAAGCTTATATTGTAGTCCTTAAGCAATCTGAGCCACCGCCTCTACCTTAGGTTAAATTCCTTCTGTGAATATGTACTGTGAGCTCTTATGGTTTGAGTATATATCCACATGTACCCCATACAAATAGTGATATAAGATTTTCAAAGAAAAAAACACAACCGCCAACTCTAAAATGTGAGTCACGTAATTTCTCTCATGAATCTTAAGCTGCCTGAAAGCATGAGCCACCACCCTATTGTGCGGCATTAAAACACAACCTATCCCCACACAGGATGACTCACAATACACATAAAATCTATTAGTGCCCTCAAGTTGGGTCAAAATAAGAGCAAAATTTAATTTATCCTTCCATTTCTCAAAAGTGCCTTCACAAGATCAAACCACAAAACATTTACCCATTTCTTAATCAAGATCATCAGTGGAGCAGCAATAGATGAGAAATTTTCCATAAATCTCCTATAGTAACCTGCAAAGACTACAAAGCTGCTAATATCGATTGGAGTCATGGGTTTAGGCCACCTCTTAAATACCTTAATCTTCTGTGGGTCCACCTCTCTTCACTAAATACAACATACCCAATAAAAGACACAACATTCAGCCAAAATTTATAGTTAGAAATTTTGCATACAATTCCTAGTACTTAAGGGTCTACAACACAATTTAGAGGTGATTTGCTTGATCCTTCTTACATTTGAAGTAAACCAAGAAGTCATCAATAAAGACTATAACAAATAGATCCAAAAATTATTTGAACACCCGATTTATATGGTCCATGAAAGCAACTATAGAGTTACTCAACCCAAATAAAATATCCAAGAACTCATAGAAGCCATAACAGGTTTGGAAAGAAGTTTTGGGAATATCGAGCTCCTTAGTTTTTAACTAATGCTAACCCAAACAAACATCTATCTTAGAGAAACACTTAGCAACCTAAAGTTGATCAAATAGGTCATCAATTCTCAAAGAAGGGTATTTATTTTTCATGGTGACATTATTCAACTGATGATGGTCTATATACACCCGAAGAGACCCATTTTTCTTTCACATAAAAAGCACAAGAGAACCCCAAGAGAAATACTAGGATGGATGTAACTCTTATCAAAGAGATCCTTTAATTTTTTTAACTTTATAAGGGTTATCCTATAAGGAGGAATAAAAATGGGACAGGTATTCAAAAGAAGATCAATACCAAAGTTTATTTATCTATCTGTAGGAATTCCAGAAAGATCATAGGGAAAAACTTTGGGGAATTAATTTACCACGGAGACTGATTGCAATGAGGGACTCTCAAATTTAGAATCCTTGACTCGAACTAGATGATATAGGCATCCTTTGGATATTAATTTTTGATACCTAAGATAAGAAATAAATATCCTTTTTGGTACAAGGGAACTCAACTCGCATTCTATTAACTGTTCATTAGAAAAAGAAAATTGACTGTTAGGGTTTTACAATCCAGATAAGCATAGCACGAATGAAGTTAATCCATCCCCTAGATCACATCAAAATCTATGATATCTAGCTCTATTAGATCTACCAAGTTCTTCCTATGAAAGATGGACACCACAGAACCCCTATAGACTTTTCTAGCAATAATAAACTCACCCACCAGGGTAGAAATGAAAAAGTGGTTGGAAATACTTTTAGGACCAAACCCAAAGTGTACATCCGCATAAGGAGTCAGATAATATAAGTTGGAACCAGGATCAAGCAAGTAATAAGTATCTCAGGAGAAAAGTGGTAACTATGACAGTGACAAAATCAAGAGATTCCTTGAATTTTTGCGGAAGTAGAACCTTTTTTGCCACATGAGTTAAAGAAGTGGAAACTGTACCTTATTAGCTCTGGGGACAACCCTAGCTGAAGGATAATCTCACTGCATATGACCAGGTTAACCATAATTAAGGCACTAATTTCACCTCTTTTAATAATAACAAGGTGGATAGGGTGAGGATGAATGAGCTTTACTAACCTGCGATTGGGTGCCCTGGGTGTTACACCACATATCTTTGGACTAAACATTAAACCGCCATTCTTACATATGTAAACTATATTCCATTTATTTACTTTTGAATTCATGTTTCATGATCTTTATCTTAGTGTGTGAAGAGCTTCTGAGGTGAAAAATAATCATAGGAATCACTTAGAACAAAGATGAGCTAAGAGCCTTTAATTAGACCAAAGTTTGGTATTCGATTTTACAAGGTTCTACTTCGAACATATATAACTCTTTTTATGCATAGAATTTTTCATCTCAAGACCAACCAAATGATATATAATTGAGTTATCTTTACAACTATACCAATTTTTCCTTAATCTGATACCTGAGTAAAAGGTTATGTTATTTTCCGTGATAGGCAGTAAGGGGTCGCGATAGCCCCGCGCTGCAATGGCTATTCAACCCGACTAGGGGTTGCTTCATGAGGGCTTCTTAACCCAACTACGTGTCACATTAAGATGGTGATTTCCATGGGAAAAATAGGCCAAGAGGCAATTTAGTCCTTTCTCCTCAACCCCAGCCGTCCAAACATGAATTATAACACCCAAATGGGCATTATTTGCCCACTTTTCATCATCAAAAGCTCATGTAAACCCCCTCATTTCCCCAAGAACAATATTCAAGCCCTTCTTCAAGAAAACCCTAACCTCCTCTCAAGAACACCAAAACTCATTACTCTTTCAATATAATCAAGAATCTAAGCTTTCTAAACTAATAAGTTCAAGGAAAGCATTCTAGAACATTGCCAAGGCTTTCATTTCAAACCAAATAAGGTATGTGAAGTTATGAAAAAGGATATTATTTCATCCTTGTGCCTAAAACTAGTTTTAAAAGTTAAATTTGCATGATTTACACTTTAGGGTTCATCCCCAAATATTGTTGTTTTGAATTTATGAAGTTACAAAGTTATTTAAGTGTTGAATTCCATGCTTCCTTTCACCTATTTAAGCATGCGACTTGATTAATTATGTTGACACTTGAATTTCATTATTTTGACTAGAATTGTTGAGGTATTTCAAGATTATTATTGAGCATGATGTTTAATTAAGAATTACCATGAATTTAAAGCACGAATTTTAAGTCCTACATTTAAGTATTGAGATTTTGAGAAGATTATGCTCTTAAGTTTTATTTGATAATGTCATACCAAGAATGAGTTTGAGATTTCAAGAAGATTATATTCTTAAGTTTCTTTTGATGAGTTATATCCAGATTTAAAGCAAGAATTGATCTCTTGATCCTAAGATAAGATTGGAATCCACATTTTTTTCATTCTGATTATGATATAAAGAACGAAAAGCATAACTAGTTTTCATCACATAAACCTCTATGCTATTTTAAAGTGGATTTTCCTAAAATTTGAGTGTATATGTATGGTAGTAGTATTTTTAACTGAGTTGCATATGATTTCAAGTTCCCATGCCTCATAACTATGCACCGACGTAGGTATAAAGTCCCTATATGGGTTAATTATAATGATCACTTAAGTTGACATCCTACTTATGATGGCAAGGGTAGGACAGCTTTCCTAGCTCTCCCATTCGTGGGTATGACGCTAGACTCCATGATAGCTCATATGGTGTATGTCGGTTAGAAGAACCTCCCTAAGATAGAATAAAATAAAAGCTTTTAGAACTAAGTTTTGTGAATCACAAAGTTTATCATTATGCTTTACTACTCATGTTTATCATTTCACAACTTTGTTTATTCAAGCTCAAGGTGAGCCATTTATATTTAGCATGCAGTATTTGAAAAATCTATAAGTACATTGAGTTATTATTTTACTTATGCATTCACCCCCACATGGCCAGTACATTCTAAAATTATTGATCCACATATACATTTGTGTGATACATTGTCTTATAATGTAGGTTCTGGAGTTTAGTTCCAGCAGCATGATTTACCGCTAGCAGATCCACCTACATCCCGATAGTTGTTGAATCCTCATAGTTTAAGGACCCATTTATTTAAATTTTCCCACTTTATGAAGTACTTTAATTAGTTATTTTCAATTTAGCTTGAGTCAATTAGGGGATTGTCCCAATGGATCTCTAGTTAATAAAAGAGGCTTATCAGACTGATTTTATATTTTAGGATATGAAGCATTTGTTTCCAAAACTAAGATTTTTAGTTAAGATAGTAATTCAGTATTACAAGATTCTGCATGTCTAGACTATCTTTATTTTGAGTTCCAAAGTTGTTAGCACACTTAAAGGGTTAGCTTGGGACTACTCATAGTATTGAGCACTATTTGACATCCAGGGTATGCATTTTGGGGCATTACAAACTTGGTATCAGAGCCCAAGATTTAAAGATTTCTAGGGAGTCAGACAAGTTGTGCTACGTATAGTCTTGATGATGGTTGGAAAGCGCGCTACATTTATGAGGAAGATGCTATGGAATAATTTAGGAAATTATCCTTTTTATTTCATTATCTATCGTGCTTACACTTATCTCTACCTACTCTAACTCAAGCTTTTACGTGACAGAATATGCCTCGTCACCGAGCCTATGCACGCTGTAATGGTGACCAACATCCAATGCAATCCAACCCTCTAAATGAGAATATGTCTCATGCTGAATTTTAGGTTGTCTTTCAAGCGTTGGCCCAAGCTGTGACTGCCAATGTTCAGGGCAACCATCAGGCTCCAATCCTATTTTAGTAGAATGGTGATCCAGCTGCAGCCAGAATTTATAACTTTATGAGAATGAATCTACCTGAGTTCTTCAGGTCCAAAGTTGGTGAGGACATACAGCTCTATATGTATAAGGTGAGAAAGATAACCCAAGTTATGCATGCTATTGAAGAGTAGATTATGGAATTGGTATCCTATAGGTTGAAGGATATTGGTTATAATTGGGTTGTTATGTGGAAGGATGGTAGAGGTGAGAATACAGATCCTATAAGTTAGTAGGTGTTTCAAGATGCATTTTTGGACAGGTTCTTTTCGTGTGAGATGAGAGAAGCTAATATTGAGGAATTTATGAACATAAGGTAGGGCTTGAGATAGTGAAGGAGTACTACCTTAAGTTCACCAGCTGTCTAAGTATGCTCCTGAGTTGATAGCTGACCTTAGATCTAGTATGAGTAAGTTTGTTACTAGAGTGTCTGGTGTGTTAGTCAAGGAGTGTAGGACTTCCATACTTATTAGTGATATGGATCTTGCTTGACTGATGACTCATGCTCAACATATTGAGGTATAGAAGTTGAAGGAGAGATTTAAAGGAAATAAGAAAGCTAAAACTGGATAGTTTGAGTATGGTCAACCAAGGTATAGAGGGGAAACCATTTGCAGTTTTAGGGTCACTCATCTATGCCAGAGATAGCTGCATCCAATGCCCCTGCACCCAGAACTAAGCGAGAGCAATGGGGCAGGACTTTTGTTGCTAAGTTTTAGAGTAGTGTTGGTGGAAGGCCCAGTCTTCTACCTAGTGCAAAGTATTGCAGAAACTATCCGGGTGAGTATTTGATGGGAAAGGGAGGTTATTATGATTGTGGAAAGTTTGGTCATGAAATCAAAGAGTGTCTGTATGCTAAGCTAGAAAGAAGGGATGTTCATCCCTAGACTCAGGCTACTAGTGCACCACTCCGTTAGGTTTCCCAGTTCCTCCTCAGTGCGCATCATCCAGTACCAGTACAAGTGAAGGTCAGTGGCAAAATCAGTTCTATGCTTTACCATCCTTCCAGGAGAAAGAGAGTTCACCAGATATTATTATTGGTATACTTCGTCTCTTCCATTTTGTTGTTTATGTGTTGTTAGACCCTGGATCACATATCTCTTATGTGACTCCTTTGATTTCAAAAAATTTTGGGATAGATCCCAAAAAGCTCTCTAAGCCTTTCTTAGTTTCCACCCTAGTGAGTGAGTCAGTTATTGCCAGACGAGTCTATAAGAAGTGTCCTATCACTGTCCTGCATAAGATCATACTAGCAGACCTAATAAAGCTAGAATGGTAGATTTAGATGTTATTTAAAGCATGGATTGGCTCCATGTATGCTATGCATCAATAGATTATCACACCCGTATGGTGAAGTTTCAGTTTCCTGATGAGGTAGTTTTTGAGTGGGAAGGTAGTTTTGAATCTCCCAAGAGTCATTTCATATCTTATCTTAAGGCTAGAAAGTTGATATCCAAAGGGTGCATTTATCATTTAGTCTGAGTCAATGACACTAAGTCTGAAGCTCTAATAGTTCAATCAATCTAGGTAGTCTATGAGTTTCCCGAGGTTTTTCCCAAAGATTTGTCAGGAGTACCTCTCGATAGAGAAATAAAATTCGGTATTGATATTCTTCCTGATACTCAGTCCATCTCCATCCCTCCATATTATATGG
Organism: Capsicum annuum; assembly: GCF_002878395.1. Taxonomy (NCBI): domain Eukaryota; kingdom Viridiplantae; phylum Streptophyta; class Magnoliopsida; order Solanales; family Solanaceae; genus Capsicum; species Capsicum annuum. The sequence continues at coordinate 10,414 of NW_025827260.1, read as the reverse complement.
CTCTGGACAATCTTAAAGAGTTGAAAGAGTAGCTTAAAGACCTCCTAGATAAAGGTTTCCTAAGGCCCAGTGTTTCCCAACGGGGTGCACCAGTCTTGTCGTTCATAAGAAAGATGGCTCTTACGGAATGTGAATTGACTGCCGCAGGTTAAACAAAGTCATAATCAAGAATAAATATCCTTTTCCTAGGATTGATGACTTATTTGACTAGCTTCAAGGTGTAAGTTATTTCTCTAAGATAAACCTCAGATTCGGCTGTCATCAGCTTAGAGTAAGGGAGTGTGATATTTAATAGAAAGCTTTCAAAACTTGTTATGGTCATATTGAATTCCTAGTCATGTTCTTTGGGCTAATGAATGCCCCAGCAGTGTTCATAGACTTGATAAACAAAGTTTTCAAACAATACTTGGACATGTTTATCATAGCCTTCATCGATGATGTTCTTGTCTATTTTTGCAGTGAGAATGACCATGTCGACCATCTCAGAACTGTGTTGAAAACTCTTAGAGATCATTAGTTGTTCTCCAAATTAAGTAATTACGACTTTTGGATAAAGTTAGTATCTTTTCTTAGACATATTGTTTCTGGTGACTACATTAGAGTTGATCCTTAAAAGAAGAAAGCAGAGAGAAATTGGCCTAGGCCTATCTCTCCGTCAGATATTAGGAGTTTCTTGGGTTTAGCTAACTATTACTAATGGTTTGTTAAAGGATTTTCATCTATTGAGTCCCTCGTGTCTAGATTGACTCAAAATAATACTCATAGTGGTCAGATTCCTGTGACAAGAGTTTTTAGGAGCTTACCACTCGACTCACTTCAGTAGCAGTTTTGGCGTTACATGATAGTACAGATGGATTTTTTTTTTATTATGATGTTGCTAGAGTTGGTCTGAGTTGTGTTTTGATGCAGAGCAATAAGTTTATAGCCTATGCCTCTAGACAGCTTAGACCTCATGAAAAGAATTATCTAACCCATGATCTTGAGTTAGCTTCTGTCATGTTTGCTTTAAAAATTTGGAGGCACTATCTTTATAGGGTGTGTGTTGATGTGTTCACGGACCACAAAAGTTTGCAGTATGTGTTTATGCAGAGAGATTAAAATCTCTGGCAGATAAGGTGGTTAGAATTATTTAAGGACCATGATATGAGTGTTTTGTATCACCTGAGCAAGGTTAATATAGTGGCAAACACCCTTAGTAGACTGTCTATGGTAAGTTTTGCTCATGTTGAGAATGATAAAAAGAAGAAAGTTCAGGATATTCATCAGTTGGCTGGATTAGGTGTTCGGTTGGTTGATTCAGTTGAAGGTAGTGTATAGGTTTGGAATAGTTTAGAATCTTCTTTGGTTTCCAAAGTAAAGGAGAAACAAGATAAGGATTCAAATTTGGTTATGTTGAAGGAGTCAGTTACAGATCAAAAAATAGAATTTTTTTCCTAAAGGGAAGATGGTGAGTTGTGATACAAGGGTAGACTATGTATGCCATGTGTTGATGATTTTAGGCAGCAGATTTTGTTGGAAGCACATGGTGCATGTTACTCTATTCACCTAAGATCCAATAAGATGAATCATGATTTGCGGGAAATCATTTGGTAGAGTGGTATACAGAGGGATATTGCTGAGTTTGTATCCAAGTTTGCTAATTGTGAATAGGTTAAGGTTCAGAACCAAAATCCAGGTGGCACCTTGCAGGATTTTAGCATCCCCACTTGAAAGTAGGAAGAGGTGAACATGGATTTTGTGATAGGGTTGCCTCGTTTACATCATTAGTATGATTCGATTTAGGTTATTGTGGATAGAATGACCAATTAAATTCACTTCTGCCAGTCATAGTTCCTATTTAGTCAAGAATTATTCTAAGTTGTATATCAGAGAGTTAGTTAGATTGCATGGAGTTCCTTTATCAATTATTTCAAATGGGAGTACTCAGTTTACCTCTCACTTTTAGAAAGCCTTTTAGAAGGGTCTTAGTACCCAAGTTCATCTTAGTTTAGCTTTTCACCCTCAGATAGATGGTCAAGAAGAGAGGATGATTCATACCCTAGAGGATATGTTGAGGACGTGTGTTCTTGACTTTAAAGGAAGTTAGGATGACCACTTTCCTTTTATCGAGTTTTCCTACAGCAACAGTTACCATTCTAGCCTTCAAATGCCCCCATTTGAGGCTCTTTATGAAAGGAGATACAGATCACTTATCGGTTAATTTAAAGTGGGTGAGGCTACTTTGATAGGGCCATATGTATTGTTTGAAGCCATGGAGAAGGTTCAGCTAATTCGAGAAACGTTGACAATAGCCTAGAGTCGATAGAAATCATATCCAGATATGAGAAAGGGAGACCTTGAGTTTGAGGTTGGTGACTTAGTTTATTTAAAGATTTCTACCATGAATGGGGTAAAGAGATTCAGCAAAAAGGGGAATCTTAGTCCCCGATATGTTTTCCCTTACAGATTAATGAGTCGTGTTGGAAAAGTAGTGTATGAACTTGAGTTACCTGCAGACTTGTCATCCACTCACCCAGTGTTTTATGTCTTCTTGCTAAAGAAGTGTATCGGCGATCTAGCTATTTTAGTCCAGCTAGAAAGCACAAATATTCATGATAGCCTTTCGTATAAGGAAATCTCATTTGATATCCTTGTAGATTAAGGAAAAAAAGAAGTTCCCTTGGTTAAAGATCTTTGGCAAAATTGGTCTGTTGAGGGATACAATTGGAAAGCAGAAGCTCATATATGTGAACCAAGTACCCTCATCTTTTTTTCTCAAGTTCAGACTTAACTTAAGGTACAGTTTTCCTTAGATTATTTCTTGTCATTCCCAGTTCAAAATTTATGTAAGGATCTTCATGTTATTTCATGCATTCACGATTCAATTTAGTTATGTAATCATGTTTTAGGACATGCATGTTCAGTATATGATCTTATCTTTCCTCAGTATTCTCATCTTAATAGATCTCATTCGAGGATGAATGATTCCAAGGGTGAGACAATGTAACACCCCACATCTTCGGGCTAAATATTAAACCATCATTCTTACGTATGTAAACTATAATCCCAGGATTTACTTTTGAATTCATGTGTAATCATCTTTATCTTAGTGTGTGAAGTGCTTTCGAGGTGAAAAATGTTCATAGAAATCACTTAGAATAAAGTTGAGCAAAGAGCCTAGTATTCAATTCTACCAGGGTCTACTTCGAATACATATAAATCTTTATATATGTAGAATTTTCATATTAAGACCAACCAAATGATAGATAATTGACTTAGCTTTACAATGATAGCAATTTTGCCTTAGTTCGATACCCAAGTAAAACGTTAGGGCATTTTTTGTGAGAGACAGTTAGGGGTTGCGATAGCCCCACACTGCGATGGCTATTCAACCCGACTAGGGATTGCATTAAGAGGGCTGGTAACGCAACAAGGGGTCGTGCTTCAATGGTGATTTCCATGGGAAAAAAAGGCCAAGGGAAATTTTAGTCCTTTCCCCTCAACCCCAGTCGTCCAAACATGAATTATAACACCCAAAAGGGCATTATTTTCCTATTTTTCATCATCAAAACCTCACGTAAACCCTCCCCTTTCCCCAAGAACAAGTTTCAAGCCCTTCTTCAAGAAAACCCTAACCTCCACTCAAAAACACCAAAATTCCATTACTCCTTCTTCAAGATAAGAAAGAATCTAAGCTCTCTCAACCAAGAAGTTCAAGGAAATAATTCAATAACATTCCCAAGGATTTCAATTCAAGCAACCAAATAAGGTATGTGGGGTTATGAACAAGGATATTATTTTATCCTTGTGCCCAAAATTAGTTTTAAAATTTAAATTTTCATGATTTACACTTTAGGGTTCATCCCCAAATATTGTTGTTTTGAATTTATGGAGTTAGGAAGTTATTTGAGAGTTGAATTGCATGACTACCTTCGCCTAATTAAGCATGCGACTTGATTAATTGTGTTGAGACTTGAATTTCACTATTTTGATTTGAATTGTTGAAGTATTTCAAGATTATTATTTAGCATCATGTATAATTATGAATTACCATGAATTTAAAGCATGAATTTTAATCCCCACGTTTAAGTGTTGAGATTTCAAGAAGATTATATTCTTAAGTTTCTTTTGATGAGTTATATCAAGATTTAAAGCAAGAATTGATCTCTTGATCCTAAGATAAGATTGGAATCAATATTTGTTCATCCTGATTATGATTTAAAGAAAGAAAAGCATAACTGGTTTTCATCACATAAACCCTTATGCTATTTTAAGGTGGATTTTCCTAAAGTCTGAATGTATAAGTATGTGAGTATTATTTAGCACCAAGTCAGGTATGATTCCAAGGTCTCATGCACCAGAACTATGAGTCACTGTAGGTCTAAAGTCCCCATATGGGTCATATGGGTTAAGTATAGTGATCACTTGAGTTGAGGTCCTATTTCGAGGGCAAGGGTAGGACATCTTTCCCAACGTGGTCTCTCCCATTCATGGGTAAATATGTTGGACTCCATGATAGCTCACATGGTGTATGTCGGTTAGATGAACCTCCCTAAGACAGAATAAAATAAAAGCTTTTAGAACTGAGTGTTGTGGCTCAAAAAGTTTATCATTATGATTTACTACTTATGTTTATGATTTCAGAACTTTGTTTATTCAAGCTTAAGGTGAGCCATTTACATTTAGCATGCAGTATTTGAAAAATCCATTAGTACATTGAGTTATTATTTTACTTATGCATTCACCCCCACATACTCAGTACAATCCCAAAGTACTAATCTACATATATTTCTATGTGCTATATTGTCTATACTGTAGGTTCTATTGATCAATTCCATCTGCATAATTGAGCCCAAGCATCTTCACCTACATCCTGACAATTGGTGAGTCCTCTAGTTTGAGGACCCATTTATTCAAATTTTCACACTTTATGAAGTACTTTAATCAGTTATTTTAAGTTTAGCTTGAGTCAGCTGGGGGCTTGTCCCAGAGGCTCTCTAGTTAGAAATAGAGGCTTGTTAGACTGATTTTATATTTTAGGATTTGAAGCATTTGTTTCCAAAACTAAGATTTCTAGTTAACATAGTAATCCAGTATTTCAAGATTCCAGATGTCTAGATTATCTTTGTTTTGGGTTTCAAAGTTGTTGGCAGGCTTAAAGGGTTAGCTTTGGACTACTCGTAGTCTTGAGCTCTATGTGACGTCCAGCGTATGCATTCTAGGGCGTTACAGAGTTCCCTAGGACCATCACTATACTGAGAACACCGATCACCTAAGGGCTTAAGATAAGTAGAACTAGTTGACGAATAAGAATGTCCCCAGTTTTCCTTCTTAGACCACTTCTTACCATATTTTCTATTGTTGTGCCGATTTACACCTTGCTCTGCATACTTAAACTTTTTGCTCTACCCTTCTCCCATTTCAACCTGCTTCTTTGTCTCATCTGCCACCTATTGCATGTAAACCACTAGCCTTGATATATGCATGTCATTGTTCAGTGTAGAAGCCTTACATTCTAACACAAAGTCATAGGACAGACCGAGGCAAAATTGATCATCCTGGACCTCATATTAGACACAAGCTCAGGAGCATAATGGGAAAACTGGGTGAAATTCAGTGCATATTCCTTAACACTCGTTTTATCCTGCTTCAGATTAATAAACTCTTTAGCCTTATCTTCCTTCAACTCCTAAGGAAAGAAGAGACTAAGAAAAGCACCTGCAAACTCATCCCACACTTTTGGCTCAACATCTTCACCTTAACTCTTCCTACTCCTCATAACACTGCCAATCTACCTCCTCAACTTACAAGCTATGAATTTGATCCCCTCTGAATCAATGGTCTGCATGACTCTAAAGATATTTTCCATCTTATTAATAAAACCTTGAGGATCCTCCTCAACCTTAGAGTTTATAAAAGTTAGGGGATTTAGTCTTATAAGCTGGCCAACTCGAGTGACCTCAAACTAACTAGGGGCAGGACTAACATGATCAGAACGACGAGACTCTGATGCCATAATTTGAGAAAGCATATGGATGGACTGACAGAACTCTATATTTGAGATCTTTCTCTGAGAGGATTAAGTATCACTATCCTAAGGAGGACTGGTAGGTATTGGTAGAATCCTAGGTGGCAATACAATCAGAAGTACAGGCCCTATACTGAGTTTGCATTTCATGAGTAGGGTAAACTTCCTCTGCACTTACCCCTTTGGGACAGAGGTTCTAGGTGATTTTCTATGACTATATAATCATCGCGGAGGCATGATCTGAAATGTTGGTAAGCCAAGAGTTAGAGAAAACTCAAAGTAACTAGACTCTCTAGCATGATATAGAACACAAAGAAGGAAAACATTCCTAAATTCCCTGTAGACTCTCCATATAAGTATGGCACATTACACACCCATAAAGGGGACTCTAAATTACATAGATTTGTGGACACTCAGTAATCCTAAACTTGGCTCAGATACCAAGCATGTCACGGTCTGAACCAGGGCCTAGACATGATGAGCATCCCAAGCCAACCAAGGCCTGAGATGACCTCCTTAACTTTACCTCAAGAGCACAATAGTAATAACAAAAAGCAAAAGCTAACTAGAAGAATAATAAAGATGTAATAATCAATAAGTTTAAGAGTTAAAAAATAAATCCAAAATAATATGTCATCACTATCCACAAAAGCTTCTAATCCAAAGAATACTAACCAAGCTGGGATATGCCCCCGACTATGACAAGAGAAATCCAAAAGTTCTAGAATAATAGATGAAACTAAGAGAAAGTCCAGGCCTTCTAAAGGATGGAGGGCTCACACGTTAACTGCTGACCAACAAAAGCATCGAATCACCTAACGCTTCTTGAAAACTACATTATGAAATAATGTAGCATTCGGGGATTATTAGTACGACGAGTACGGGATTCAACCCAAGAAAAGGGATAAAATATATACATTTACCACAAACCAGTCATAAATCAAATGCAAAATAATTATACATATGTATAGAATGTCAGGATAGGGTTATGGGCTATAAAACATGGCCATTTAAAATATTTAGTCCTAAACTGTGTATCTAGGACCAACCTAAAAGAACCCACGGGCTATATGGGTCCGGCTCCCCCCGACAAAAAGGCCCCAGTTCATGTTAGATGCATGTACCAGAGAAATAGGCTAAATCTACTAATAGTCAATTAGCCTCCTAAAATATAATATGCGAATTAGACATAGTGGCCATAGACCCCAAACATCGGCAAATGTGGTTCCATTGTTGGTCCCTCTAGGACTACACTTTTTCAGTGTGCTACATAATTTCTTTTAAGCCAAATTAAATAGTTTCACATAACTTTAACCATGGAGTCATTTGTTAAGGCATTCTCAATTTTTTATTGTCATACCAATAGACTTTCAAGCTATTTCAATTATGTCAAAACATAACCATTTAAAAAATTTGACTCCAAATCCCATTTAAATTCCAAACCATAGCCCCCAAGGGCATGCCAAAACCTTTTTTATCCCTTTACCATTTGATGCAATGTAAGATTTCAAAAGATAATTAAATCTTGTAGAATCCTTGTTCAAAGCCAAAATCAACAATATGGGTTGAGGTTCATGTCATTAACATCATGCCAAAATCCATAACCATTAGGAAATAGAGTTCCCAAATTCCACCTTTATCATAAGACATAAATTTAGGTCACAATCAACCACTTAAACCATAAATAAACAATTAAAACGAAGGGAAAACCAATGCAAGTTATAACAACTCAAATCCCCAACCCTAGTTTTAAGCAACCTTTAAAATATGAAATAGTAGATAAATATCACAATTTGTAGATAAATAGAATAAGGGAGTGCACAACATGCCTTTTAGAAGAACCAAATTTGTGACACCTTGAATCTAAACCTTGGAAGTATGAGTTTTGGTAAGAAACCCTAACTTTTCTCTCTTAAAAGTGAAAAAGAGTAGATGCTTTGAAAATTGACTAATAATGGGTATACAATGCTAATTGAATGATTTAAGTCATGGGGAAGTAGTTGTGGTGAGGAAAAGACCAAGATACCCCCAAGAAAATTTCAAAAAAATGCAGGAATTTATCAGTTGACAACTAAGTTGATAGCTCATCAGCTTGTTGAAGGCTCGTCAACTTAGTCATAAATCTCTAGCTAGATTTGGACAATTTATGGTTAAGGTTGATGACTCAATTGACAGCTTGTCAACTAGTTGACGGCTCATCAACTTAGTCTTCAATCTCTAAATAATTTAAGGTCCTTTCTGGTTAAGGTTGACGACTTGAGTTGACAACTCATCAACTTAGTCATCACACTCTGGAAGACAGACACTCCTAAGTAAAATGAGCATAACTTTAATTTCTGATATCGAATTAAGATTAAATCTAATGATTTGGAAATAATACTCAAAGATCTTTCATTTGGTATATAGTAGGCCACCTAAATTATGATATTCTATGAGTAATGGTCGTTTGAAGTTAACCCAAGTAGAAGCTTCCGCTAAAACTCTAGCGGTAGAAATGTTCTTAATTCATCTTTAAGTTAGGAGATTTTTATGACCTCAATTCATATCCAAAGATATTCCCACACTATAGAATTTATCAACATACTTATATTTTCATAGAAATCTTCGGGTTTGGGCATATGCAAATAGGATTGATGGTTTAAATTCCATCCTGAAATTATGGGGTGTTACATTAAGTTCATAAGAAGTCTTGTTGAGAATAGATCTGATCAAATATCTAGTAGAAGCATGGCTTGCAGTGTTGATGGCTTCTTCCTAAAAACTCTTCAGAAGACCACCATCTATCAACATAGTTCTGGAAATATCAATCAGTGTTTTGTTCTTCTTTTCAACCACTCTATTTTGTTATGGAGTTCTTGGAGATGAGAAGTTGTCACAAATATCATTTTCAGCATAAAATTCCTCAACTTTAGCATTCTTAAATGTTGTTCAATGATCAGAACTGATCCTTGCTATCTTGTTACTAAGCTTTACATGAATTTTCTTAGCATAGATCACCAAGATTTCATATATTTCATCTTTAGCTCTCAGGAACATGGTCCAAGTAAGTCTACAGTAGTCATCCACAATAACAAAAATATTTATCTTTCCTCCTATATCTTGAACCTTGACAGGTCCACATATGTCCACGTACAACAACTTGAGAAGACTAGATCTATAATATGTTTTTTCTATTTGAATGAAGACCTGGTTTGTTATCCTTTCAAACAAGCATCACAAATCCTAGTGTCTGAAAATTACAACTTTGAAATGCCACGGACCAGGTCCTTTGAAACCAGTTTGTTAAGAAGAGAAGAGCTTACATGACCTAATCTTTTGTGCCACAGATCAGCATTTTCACTTTGAGCATTTAAGCAGGTCAATTCACATCCAAGGACTAAGTCTAAATTAGCTACATACATGTTTTTGCATCTTTTGGCCCTAAGAATAACATTCCTAGTTTCCAAACTAGTTATAGTACCCCAATCAGACAAAAACTTCACTAAATTTCGGTTGTCACAAATTTTGGGACACACTTAATAGGTTATACTTCAAAAAACACACATAGTACACAGCTTCAATAACATGATTTAAGAAATTCTAGATATTCCCAACACCAAGAATATAACTCTTTTTACCATTCCAAAATAGACACCTCCATGGCTTGAGTAAGAGAACTCAGTCATTTCTTCTAATCATATGCTTAGAACATTAATTATCCATGAACCAGCTTTGACTGTTTTCGCTTACTCACACATACATGCATAGATCATTTGTTAGATTTGGGAACCCACTAGAGTCTAAGTTCCCTATAGGGGATAGGAGAGTGATCACAACTTTCTTGGTTCAGCTAGGCAGTCTATTCTTCCTGAAGTTTGTCAAGGGACTAGGTCCCTTTATAAGTGACTGTATCTGCTGAACATGCTTATTAGAATTCATTTTAGCTCTAAACCTTAACTGATAGACCTTCTTTTTATGAACCATAACCCCAGAGCTACAAACATCAAAGAACCAAATACCGGTGCAACTGTTATATTTATATTATTATCTAATAATTGTTTTGTCATATATCCTATCCATAATTGTATTATTTTTTCTGTATCTATTACACAGTCTAGGAATCTTTAATTAGTAATTATTCAGAATATATAAATCTAAATAAAACAAAAGAGGGGGGTGCGCGGATTTAATAGATCTAATAGATTTATTAGGTTTCTAGTGAATCTATTTTTATTTGTGCGTGGATATTTCTTAAATTTTGTTTCAATATCTTTTAATGATTTTCTTTTTTCGTACGATATTTTCATTAATTATTTTATCCTGTAGTAATTACGGAGTTACAAATTTTTGTATAATAATTTATCCTATCTGTACTATAATGTATATCTAATTCTAGCTTTTCAATGTTATTTATTATCTTGTGTTGTT
>NW_025827259.1:0-1334 GCF_002878395.1 Capsicum annuum | reverse complement strand
GTTTGAGTCAGAGACTATCCATTTGTCTTCTTTCGTTGAATCATCAATGATAGGAGGAAGAGACTGTCTATCCAGAAAATCAAGACTTCCTAAAGTTACAGGATGGAAGGCAGTACTAAAAATGCTAATGTTGTTATTTGCTTCTTTTAGTTATAATGATCTTCTGGAGGATGATTGTGTTCTAGATGTGGTGCAGAGAGCAATAAGGGATGAGGAAAAAATTGTTGTTACTGTTGTACTCTACAAAAAGTAAAAGAAAACTTTTTTTGTTCCGACCCTGATGGCCTTAGTTATAAATTTTATAAAAGTACTAGATCTAAGATTGTTGTGTGTCATTGGGCTGGTGCAATCACCTTCGATAGACACAACAATGTAGATATTGTTGCATGGAATGTTCTTACTATTCATTGGGGTCATCGCAATAGTTCACTCGAGAGTTTACAAACCTAATTCACGAGAGAAAGACATAAAGGATGAAATTCGCCCCAAAGGATATGCCAAAAATTCATTCTTGAAAAATTTTAAATATAAAAAATATCTAAATATTGAATAGCGGTACCACCCTAACCTAACCTACCATAAGTAGCAAAAGCGTCTATCTTAGGCCCATAAGATTTAATAGAAGGACACCTATCTGACAAATAAAGTTAGGAATGACAGTGAGACCGTGTGAGTTTGACCTTATGTGGGGTGAGCGATTTTGGTTTTATACGGATGTGGGACAAGGCACTCTGGGATGAAACATTTTTCTTGAAAATATAATGTGGGGCAAGATAGGTTACGGGTTGGTTCAAAACTCAAGTTGGCTATGAAAAATTTGTCGAGTTTTGAAGCCACATCTGTTGAGTTTTGGAAATGAGAAGCATCTATTACTACTATTCTTGAGATTCTCCAAATTATCCAAATATTATTCTTAAAGCACAAAATAATAAAAATTATTACATTAGCACATGCTAGTAATGAAGAATATAAAGACATATAGTTGGACACATAATCACAATAATTTGATGAAAATTAAACTTACAACCTCTTCATCTCAACAACCTTGTATAAATCTTTGAATGACCCACTAGGACTTGATTTCATGTTCTTTGTTAGAAAAAAATTATCACATAAGGTTCAAAGTTTACAAAGTAATTCTATAAGCACGACACATAGTTCAATTGTAAAATCATGTGGTCATTGTGTAGTTCGAGTGATTACTTTTCATTAGTGTAGTTTTTTATATAATAAATAATGTTCTGAACTAACTTAAGTAGTCCAATTTTCTTCTTTTTTTTATTCAGGAGGACGGATTGAAATCATTGTTTGTCATCCCTAATAAAGATGCAAAT
>NW_025827258.1:0-1310 GCF_002878395.1 Capsicum annuum | reverse complement strand
GGTGGTGGAGACTTATAAACATATGTCGGGGTTGGGGGAGGTGGTGAATTATACACATACTTTGGTGATGGAGGAGGTGGTGACTTGTACACATAAGTCGGTGATGGAGGTGGAGGAGATTTATAATAGTATGGAGCAGGTGTAGGCTTGGGCTTTTGGCATTCTGCATAAGGTGTTTTAGATCCATAAGCAAATGGTTTTGCATAAAGTACAACTTCATAACTATTCTTTGATTTCACTTTGAGGTTAGCACCCTTTATTCCCCAATGAAGGTTTGTAGGAATGTTGCACTTTGAGTCCTTTGGAGCATTGTGGAGTTTAGCCTTGCAAGCCTTTGCTCCATATTTGCGATATTCAAATCCTTCTACTGTGACGCTAAATTTTCCATTGATCTTAGTGGTACCATAACTCACAATTTTCTTGTCACCAGCCTTGCAAGTCACTTCAACAACCGCACCTAATCCATATAAAAGAAAACATTAATTAACTCCAATACTAATGATGATCATTTAGATCCGAGCACTTTTCACCTCATAATATGAAATAAAACAAACCTTCTCATCACACTATAAAAAATATTTTGTAATCTAATAAGGGAAATAAACTGCATGTTAATGGCAACTTGTGTGCCAATGTGTACAGACTTTTGTCTGCCAATGTGAGAATGAATTACACTCGATATTAATTCTTCATTTGCAAGCAAGAACAGAATACCTTCTTTTTCAATATGTTTTACTCTATAGTCACAATTATAGATATGGTCCTTGCCTTAAAAAATTTCTTGACTTTTTAAATTTTAATGTTACTTCAGATTTGGAAAAACATAAATGGATCAAAGATCCAAATAAAGATACACATTTATGAATTCTTTTAAGAGCGTAAGGAGCAAAGCAACAAAAAAGATAATATATAGTTAAATATATTTTTGATGATATTTTAAAGGAAAATAAAGAATGCGAGTGTTGTATAAATTATATTGTGATACCTTTCAGGTGTTTCTTGCCATGAGACATTTCTAGGTGCTTCCAGTCGTAGCATCTAAAACAATAGACTTTTCCGACAACTTTGACCACGAATTGATGATGTGGAGGATAGTAATGAGTTGGTGGTGGTGGTGAAGTGTAGTAGTATGGTGGGGGAGTAGATTTCTTTGGTGGTGGTGGTGGAGACTTGTAGTAGTATGGAGTTGGAGGTGACTTCACTGGTGATGGTGGGGAACTGTAGTAATATGGCGGAGGAGGTGATTTCTTTGGTGGTGGTGGGGAGCTGTAATAGTATGGAGTAGGCGGTGACTTAACAGGTGGTGGTGG
>NW_025827257.1:0-1325 GCF_002878395.1 Capsicum annuum | reverse complement strand
GACCCTAGGCCCACCCCGAAGACAGTGGGCTATAGCACAACGAATTGGCCTAAAAATGGCCGATTCGCACCATTTTGCCTGTTTGACGACCCAACAACCCAAAAAAACAAAATGGCCCATACTAGGCTGCTCCCCAGCCTACCTGGTATAGCCAGATCAATTTTTGGCTAAAATCACGCCCAAACCCCAGGCCCACCCCAAAAATCAGGGGCTATAGCACACCGACTTAGCCCAAAAATGGTCGTTTCACGCCGTTTCATCCGTTTGACAATCCAAACCGCCCAAAAAATTAAAATGGCCCCACTAGACCGCTCTTTAAATTGCCTAGGGCAGTTCGGTCGATTTTCAATTAAAATCACGCCCGAACCCTGGGCCCTCCCCAAAAACCGTGGGCTATCGCATACTAAATTGGCTTGAAAATAGTGCATTCTCGCCCGTTTGAGGACCCAAACAGTCCAAAAAACAAAATGACCCACACTAAGTCGCTCCACAACCTGTCTGGGGCAGCCCAATTGATTTTTGGCAAAAATCACGCCCACACTCCAGGCCTACCCCAAAAATCATGCGTTATAGCACATCGAATTAGCCCGAAAATGGCCCATTTGCACTGTTTCACTCATTTGACAACCCAAACCGTGCAAAAAAAACAAAATTACCTATACTAAGCCGCTCTCCAGCCTGCCTGGGATTGCCCGGTCAATTTTTGGCCAAAATCATATTCGAACCCTAAGCCCACCCCGAAGACTATGGGCTATAGCACACCGAATTAGCCCAAAAATGGCTCATTCACAATGTTTCTCCTGTTTAACGACACAAACAGTCCCAAAACTAAAAGAAACCCACACTAAATAGCTCCTCAGCCTGCCTGGGGTAGCCCGGTCGATTTTCAACCAAAATACGCCCAGATCCTAAGCCTACCCTAAACACTGTGGGCTATAGCGCAGCGAATTAGCTTGAAAATAGCCCGTTCGCACCGTTTCTATCGTTTGACAACCAAAACCTCCCAAAAAACCAAAATGGGCCACACTAGGCTTCTACGCAACCTGCCTAGTGCAGCCTGATCAATTTTTTGCCAAAATCACACCCAAACCCAAGGTCCACCCCAAAAATCGTGGGCTATAGCTCACCGAATTGGCCCAAAAATGGCCCATTCGTGCCGTTTCACCTGTTTGACAACCCAAATAACCCAAAAAAACAAAATAGCCCACACTAGGCCGTTTCCCAACCTACATAGGGTAGCCCAATCAATTTTTGGCCAAAACCACGACTGCATCCTGGGCCCACCCTAAAAAACATGGGTTATAGCACACTGAATTGGCTCAAAA
>NW_025827256.1:0-1097 GCF_002878395.1 Capsicum annuum | reverse complement strand
CTGATGATGTTGTGTTTCCACAGTTAAAGGGAGCTTCAAATGCCAATTGTGAACAAAATGGAGGTTCAGCAACATTTGCAAAAGATTGCAAAGATGACATAGTCGTGGATCTTCAAAGGCCTTGTAGTGTAATAGTTGCATTAGTTGTTTTAGGTTGACCACATCTGTTGTTCAGAATGTGGTAAAAGCATTAGGTAGAAAGTTTACTTCATTGTGCTTATGAGTAGTGCTCTTTGTTGTCCATATGGAGTGTTTGGACCTCAAACGTTGTTTTGTATGGAGATAGTATTATATTCATGTATACTTTCTAATTTATGATGTGTACATATTGTGTTATAATTTATTATGTATGTAAATAAAAATTTACATTAATACAAGTGACTATTTTATATAAATCATTTCAATTTAATAACATGTGGCAACAATCGTTGCAATAGATCAATAAATCGTTGTAATAGGTAGTCAAAAAACATTGCAACAGAATAACAAAAGCATCGTAATAGATGCTATTGCAACGGTTTAATCTCGTTGCAATAGATGAAAATATGCGTACTAATAATTAATGGAATATTTGTAATAAGTATTCAAAAAGTGTTGCAATAGAATAACAAAAGTGTCGCAATAGATGTTGTTGCAACGATTTAATGTTGTTGCAATAGATAATAATAGGCGTCTCAATAAGTCAAAAAGTAACCGCCATAGCTTGACCTCTGGCGATGATTCAGACAACCATCGCATAAATTGTCCACCTAGGACGTTTGCTACCGTTGTGGTAGAGCTATGACAACAGTTTTTCTGTCTATTGCAACGATTTTGTAACCGTCACCACAGGAATAATTTCTAGTAGTGTGGTGGTCTAAATATTAGCGTATAAACTTGCACACACCCGGTGCATACATCAAACTAATGTTCTTTATCATGATTAAGTAATTAAATTAAGTGATTACATGTTAATTAATCATGGTTAAGTAACATGAACTCTAAATTCAAACATATGACATGTATGTATTGGCTTGGTGTATGTATACACATAGTGCGTGTATGTTTTAACCAAATTGAAGGAAATTCATGCATAGAAAAGAAGTATTTCCTCCGTT
>NW_025827255.1:0-2451 GCF_002878395.1 Capsicum annuum | reverse complement strand
TCCGAATAGTAAAAAATATTATGAAAACAAAGAACTCCAAGGAATTCCTAGATGAAAAAATCTAGACGCAAAATTGAAATTGCCCAAGTTAAAATGGAGGCCAAGAAAGACTACTTTCGTTTTCCGTGCCCCTGGTGGAGCCACTTATTTTCATGTTGCATAGACTAATTAGATATATCAAAATTTCTTCTAGCACAGATCAGGGGATTAACAAGAAATAATTTGTCTTATTTAGTTTAAGATGTAATAAAGCAAAGGAAAAGTACCTACCAAACTATAAATACCTAAATGAAGCCTTCAAAATAATATTTTACTTGGCTCGATGATCCTCCACCGAAGAAGTATTTGCATTAGATTGTTTGAACATATGCATCTCACGTTGCTCCTGTTGTATCCTTCCAAACTTGTCCTCCTCAGCAGTCCTAACAAAGGTGGATCTAGGATTTCGAGGTTGCGGGTGCCATGTCACTTTTAACGTCAAAGTTACTACTTAAAAAGGATATTTTTTATGGGCGTCCCACTAGAATTTGGCTTGTTAGTAAGAGATTTTTGAAGAAAAATTTCATTGAAACATTATCAAAGAACCTAATTTTTACTAATTCTGTTAATTTTTTGCTTTACATTTTGCTATTTACACTGCCCCAAATAAGAAAAATATTTTGTCGATTGTATAGACTTTGGGTTTCGATTTGATTATTTGTCTTTTCAATTTGTATGGACAAATAGATCAAATAATCAAAATGTGATTATTATTATAAAAACTATCGAAAACAACCTTTCTACTTTTCCGGATGTAGTGTATGGACTGTATATTTTACCCTCCCCAGATCCCACTATGTGGGAATACACTGAATTTGTTGTTGTTGTTGTTATTACTATAAATTGTGTAAACAAGAGTTAAATTCAACTTATCAGTCAGCGTGAAAGTACAAAATAGTTGTCAACGTTCAATGGATATTTCCAATTCTATTGTTAAGAAATTATAACATCAAGCCAAACATCATTATTATAATTTACGAGGAGAGGTTAACTATAAATTTGAAGGAAGAAGGAATTTTCAACTATGTTCTACACTTAAGTTAAAAATTCATAAACAAAGATTACCCAAAAAAAAGAGTGATTAAGTCAAGAGGAAAAAAACTTATAGAAAATAGAATAGCGATTAAAAAGTAACAAAATAATGCTCGCATCTGGATTTGAACTCTGGTATACTACGTGAAATTTCAGCGCATTTGCCACCGACACTAGTTACTCAACTACTGCACTGTGTGGCACTTAAATAATATACCGGTTTTCTTCAAAATATATATATACACACAGTTTTTTGATCGAAGTTTGCGGGTGCCATGCCACCCTGAACCCCCATTAGATCCGCCCCTGAGTCCAAACATTATAAATCATTTTGATTTGATCCTTGAAATACTCTTCTTGACTCTCCATCTATAGAAAGTTTATCCAAATGAATCAGAGAAGAGGGCTGAGGACTGCTTGCTCCAGAAAAGAGAACAGAATACAGCAATGACATGCAAAAACAAAATCCGAATGCAGAGGGAAAGAAAAGTTATATATGTATATAAAGTTGTCCTAATGTAAATCTTAAGGATATTTTTGACATCATATGTGCAACATACAGCTACTGTGAGAAACAAGACACAGTTTAGTCAATCATTCAAAAACACTGCTAAAAGGAATTTAATATCAGAAATTACAATGTGGAGTTAATAATCGAAGAATAAAATTATTTTAAGGTAGTCAGTTACTGCAGCATTAACCTACGTTGCTCTGATTCTCCCGAAAAATATTGTTGCACCAGTGTTTGATCCTCCAAAAAGACACTACTTTTGGAGATCCAACATGCATCCGCATTTTGGAGAGTCCGGATAACATTAGCATTAAGTCAGTAGCATCTCAAGGTTTCAAAATTTGATCATATGGTGCAGGTCTGTATCTGTAAAAAAGTTTGCATACCTCTTCCGGTGTCTAATGGTGTTTTGCACTCACCAGACTGAGACACTCTTCAAGAGCTTTAGCTTTGTTCTTGAACCATATCAGTTGTTGATTATCATCTCACATCTGCTTTGCTGAATTCTAGAAAGTTCCTTTATATGATCTTAGCTCAAACTTCAACCTTGATTTTCCTAAAAATCACACAGGAAATTAAACTATAATCAACATATTTGTTAAATACAGGGAAGATCAGCGTTTATCTGAAGAACACCAATTTTTTCAGGGTGATATTAATCACAAATACCAGTTGAATGCTGGTTAAAGTTATCTATGTCTCTTTTATCTGCCATATAACCATAAAGTAGAAGTTTCCCCACAGGACAAAAGCAAACTGGGTGGCATTCCCATGCATCTCTATCTCTTCCCATTTCTGAAAAATGCTCATTGAGACGTTCAGCCTCAATGTATCCCACTGCATAGGCCTCAAAAATTAATAAACTCATG
>NW_025827254.1:0-1678 GCF_002878395.1 Capsicum annuum | reverse complement strand
AGTCAAACCACCCAGAAAACTAAAATGGTCCATACTAGCCCGCTCCCCAGCCTGCCTGCGCCAGCTAGGTCAATTTTCGGCCAAAATCACGTCTAAACCCCGAGCCCACCTAAAAATCATGGGCTATAGCACACCGGTTTGGCCCCAAAACAGCCCGTTCGCATTGTTTTACCCGTTTGACCAACCAAACCGCCCAGAAAAGCAAAATAGCCCACACTAGGCCATTCCCCAGCCTGTCTGGGGTAGCCTAGTTGATTTTCGGCCAAAATTATGCTCGGACCCTAGGCCCACCATAAAAATCATGGGCAATAGCTCCCCAATTTAGCCTAAAATGGCCTGTTTGCGCTATTTCGCTCGTTTGACCAACCAAACTGCCTTGAAAAATCAAATGACCCACACTAGGACACTTCCCAGCATGCCACGGGTAGCTTGGTCAATTGTAAAAAAAATATGTTCGAACTCCGGGACCACCTCCAAAATTGTGGGATATAGCACAACGATTTGGCCCTAAAATATCCCGTTCGCGCTGTTTCGCCCGTTTAATTAACCAAATAACCCAGAAATTCAAAATGGCCTACACTAGGCCACACCCTAGACTGCCTGGGGTAGCTCGATCAATTTATGGCCAAAATCATGCTCGGACAGCGGGCCTACCCTAAAAATCGTAGGCTAAAGCAAACTGATTTGGACCCAAAGTGGGCCGTTAACACTGTTTCGCCCATTTGACCAGCCAAAATGGCCCACACTAGGATGCTCTCCAGCCTACCTGGGGTAGCCTGAACAATTTTTGACCAAAATTACCCCCGGACCCTAGGAACACCCCAAAAATTATGGGCTATAGCACATCGATTTGGCCCCAAAATGGCACGTTCGCACTGTTTTGCCCATTTGACCAACCAAATCGCCCAAAAAAACAAAATGGCCCACACTAGGCTGCTCGCCAACCTGCCTGGGAAGCCCAATCAATTTTTGGCCAAAATCAAGCTCGGACCCCGGGCTCACCCAAAAACCGTGGGTATAGCACACCGATTTAGCCCCAAACTGGCCCGTTTGCGTTGTTTCGTCCGTTTGACCAACCAAACCGCCTAGAAAATAGAAATGGCCCATGCTAGGCCGCTCTCCAGTCTGCCTGGGGCAGCCTGGTCGATTTTTCGCAAAAATCACGCCCAGACCCCAGGCTCACCACAAAAGCCGTGGGCAATAGCACACCAATTTGGCCCAAAAATGGCCCATTCATGCCGTTTTATCCGTTTGACCAACCAAACAGCCTAGAAAACGAAAATGGCCCATACTAGGCCGCTCTCCAGCATGCCTAGGGCGGCCCGGTCGATTTTGTACTAAAATCATGCCTGGACCCCGGTCTCACCCCAAAAATCATGGGCCCAAAATGACCTGTTCGTGTCGTTTTGCCAGTTTGACCAACCAAATCGCCAAAAAATCTAAATGGCCCAAAATACGCCTCTCCCCAGCTTACCTAAGGAAGCCCGATCAATTTTTTACCAAAATCACGCCCAGAACCCGAGACCACCCTAAAAACCATGGGTTATAGCATATCGATTTGGCCACAAAAAAGTCTGTTCGCGCCGTATTGCCCGTTTGACCAACCAAACCGCCCTGAAAACCAAAATAGCCTACAGTAGGCTGCTCTCCAGCCTGCCTGGGGCAGCCCAACTGATTT
>NW_025827253.1:0-1119 GCF_002878395.1 Capsicum annuum | reverse complement strand
AATTACCCCTATTTTAGAGTGATACTCAATTTTTACCTCTGTTTTCCCGTTAATAAAAGTTTGTCCTTAAAGTTTTTGAGTTTGAAAAATTGGTCCAGATTGGCTTTGGAGAGAAGTTTCATTTCCACTAATGTTGGGATATGTTCAAGAGGTCTTTTTGTATTTTTGGTGTAAATGGTTTTTCAAATATCTTATTTAGGTTCATATTGTGGTATCTTTGTTCACTAACTTCTTTACTTGTACCTGCAATTGTAGATTGATAAACGTTATGGGTTTTACGGAGTATCCCAACGTCTCCTTCTAGCTCTGGAATTTTAATGTCTTCCGATCGACATAACTCTGCACACTGCAGAGTTAGCTGATTTGTAGCTTCAGACTTCAGTTTAACTTCATTAGTCTTTAGCTTTTCTATTTCATTTCCCATACTATCCACTTTCATTGAAAGCATAAAATTAAAAATGTTAATAAGATATATGGAAAAAAAAGATACAAGAACGAAGAAAAACAGTTAATGAACATTACTAGGAAGTATTTAACAATTACATAAATTAATGGATACATTTTACAAAAAGAATAAATCATTAAAAGAAATCGAAAATAAACAATATAGTTTATACCTAGAATACAAAAGATTACATAATACTAACGAAGATCCTAGAACACTATATAATTTAATTACGATAATATCTAATTTAGAATATGAATTAATAAAACATCTCAAGTCAAGAAGATAAAAATGAAAATTAATCCAATCAGTAATATTCACAAAATACATTATATAATAATAAATACTTATTACCTAATAAGTATTTATTATCTAGTAAAGTTACCGCGCCTAATCCGCACCCCCTACAATAATTTATGGATAATTAATGAGTTTAGATTTTATATTTAAGCTATAATTTGACCATAAAATTTGAATCGAATTTTAAAAATCTTTCTTCAAATTATTAAGTTTTTACATAGATTGCCTCTATTTTGAGTTGATATTTATTTTTTCCTCTACTTTCCATTTAATAAGAATTTCTCTTTAAAAATGTTTCAAATTTTAAGTTTTCATCCAAGCCACTTTGTGAGAAAAATTTTACTTTTACTCATAAAACTTTAATTTTTTTTTTT
>NW_025827252.1:0-1334 GCF_002878395.1 Capsicum annuum | reverse complement strand
CGATGCCGCGGGCCTTCATCACGATCATTTTTCGCCAACATGATCCATCGGGGCATTCCCTGGTGAATAAGTACATAAGATCTCGGGGCATTTCCCGATAAAATGAATACATTTTTCAATCTTGTGCGGTAAAATAGAAAGAACCAACCACCAAATATTCACACATTCAACAAATCACCAAGAGTCCTAAACTTTGCCTACCCAAAGCCTACGATTTGCTTACCGATCTTCATGCCAAAACATGATATTTATTCCGAATTAAACAAAACAACAATAAACCTAAGTCGATCTATATTCACTCTTTTTATCAATTTCTCAATTCTTCCCCACATTCATTCTCAAACAATGATCAATACATGCATCGATTATCAATTCCCTTTTCAACATTTAAATCCATCATCAACCAATACACAATCATGATTCAAACATACCAACGCACAAATCATTAACGATTACATAAAAATTAAAAAGAGAGGAGATAGAATTGGACCTCAGTGTTTTGAAAAATCGATCTATTATTTCGATTAACCCGGTAGAATCCACGTCCGAAATCCTCAATTCGAACCTCAACAGCGAACCAAATCCAAACTGGGTAGCACCAAAATTGAAACTCCAAACTTTCGACAATCTGATCTTTGTTGATAATAAAAAAATCCGAGACTAATACCCTCGAACAAGGAACCCCGACTATGTCCAACCAAAATCAGCATAGAGAGACAAAGGCCTGAATAGCGAAACAACAATCCGAAACTGATCGAAGGGCACGGTCAACTAATCCCCGAAATAAAAACAAACGAGAATCCCCAAAGCCTGACTCTAGCAACAGAACACAAAATCGGACGAACCCCTAAGATTCAACACACGACAAAACCAACCAGAACAGTGGAGCCGGAGCTCCAGTGAGCTCAGACGGCGCTGGAAAACGATGAAAGAAAGGAGGATTCTAGCGAAATCTCAGTGTTTTCTGAACTAGTTTACTTCGAAATCCATCTGAAACTAAGAGATTTGAAGATTCTGAGCTTGAATCGTTCAAGACGATGACCTAGAAGCTCGTTCCGGCGAAGGTTTCATCGGCAGCTCTTGACAGCGACCAAATTCTTCTCCGCCCCCCTCTCTCTCTCGGCTATAACCTTTCTCTCTCGATTCTCTGTGTGTGCGAATTGTTCGTTGTTGGGCGTGAAGAAGAAACCAAAAATGGAGTCCTCTTTTCAGTTCGTGATTTTCAGTGATGTATGAAAAAAGGAATATGTTCTGTGCGTGCTCCTGTGAGGTCCGAGGAATTGTGGTAAAAAAAAAATCTCCTCCGTCTTCGTGCTGTGTGTGGTGTATATATG
>NW_025827251.1:0-3146 GCF_002878395.1 Capsicum annuum | reverse complement strand
GGTGACTTGGCACACCAGACTATGCCAAGTGGCGACTCTGAGTAAAAATGTAAATAATCTTTTTCCAAAATAAATTTTCATTTCTTGTCACTTAAATAATAAAACCCTTTCGAACTTAAAAATATAAATCTTTTGGAGTACGTAAAAAGGGGCGTGACAGATACAGAAGTGCCTCTTCGAAGTTTTAATATCAACAGTTAGCTGAGATGATGAACAATACAGTCACAGTGTCAACAAAAAATGAGGTCTTCATGATGCTAAACAACAAAAGATGAAACAGTAGCTCCAAGCCACAGGAATCAAATGTATGGAAAAGATTCCAATTGTATATGTTCTTCATTTACTTTTTACCTTTCTCCCAAAAGAGGAATGTGCAATGTAAGAGGTTTGGAATCATTAAAAACCATAGATTTAACTGCAACCTCTTTTTTTTTTAATTAAAAAAAAAAAGACCGACCTAACAGGAATCATAGACACCTCAACAAAGGAACATCCATTCATCTGCACCACATGAGATCAAATAACTCAACTCCATGAGATCGGATCATCCATTACACATGTTTTATAGGCTGGTGATAGGATTGACAGTTAGTCCCTTCTCATGAAGCAGAACTTGAGTTAAGACCAGCCTTAGTACCTCAACAAATAGTCCACTGACCTGATAAACTGTACTAACTATGTTGAAGTGAATTTCTCCATAGGGAGACTGATAGGAGTCGTGGATTCGGGTTTATGACTATGAGCACTATCAAAGAAGCTGAGAAGGCTGTAGTGTTGTCCAACCGTTAGGAGAGTCATATTTTTCCTTCTTTAAAAAGACGGAAAAGATATTTGCCTACACATTTGACCATAATGTGTTCTAATTCCAAAATTGTTTCAAAGTTTAGGGTATGGTTGAGCTTAAACACCTTCAGAAGGAGCATCTGGAGCATTGTGAGCTCATCGTCTTAATACTAGACATCCTATTGAAGTGGTAATGGCGATGGTAACAAGGGAAGTTTGTATTGCGTCTTTAAGGTTTCCTAGACAGACAATGGTTGCGGATTGAACATGGGACGATTTTATTGACGGTGACTATGTATATCTTCTCTATTTTTATTATTTTTCTATATACTACTTATATATTACTTACTACATAGAAGCATGAAGTGTTAGGACCACCACAACATAAATAAATCTAAACAAAATATAAAATTGATTGACTAAAATAATTAAATTTTTATCACCGCGCAAAGCGCGGCCAATTTTCCTAGTACATAATATAATTATGAATTCAATTATATGCTTATGGTACCATCAATTATATTTATGTTAGAGTTAAGGAACATAATTAGTTTTAATGGATAAGGAATATAAAATGAAAAACTATTAACTGCTGTAATAAGTAAGACATGGAAAAAAGGAAAAAGAACATTAATGCTCATAACTACTGAATTGAATTTGAATTCCTTTTATAACTCATAATTAGTAAGTAGGAATAAAACTAACGCAAAATATAAGAAAATAGACAACTTTAAAAATAATAATAAGGAAAAAGATAAACAAGGTAAGGTTTAATGATAGCAATTAGTATTGGATTTTCCTTAAATTAGAGAATTTAAGTAACCACAAAATAAAATTTAACCACTCTTCCTCCACCATCATCCCAATCAAAAATGAAAGCTAATCGGCACAAAAGTATTGGCAATTGGGAACAACAAAAAAAAAAGTTACCCTTTTTTACTATAGTTTCATCGTATTAAATTTCATAGATAGTATAATATTGCAAATTTCAGCTCAAATTTTTGTTTCTCTTATTTTTATAAGAGTTGCATTAAAATTATACTAAGAATTAAGTTTTCCCCGCTAAATTTTTTTTGTCAAGTTTGAAGTAATGAAAATTATTCTTGAAATGTTATGAATAGATTGAAGTTATGGAGTGGAAAAAAAAAAGATTTCAACTTTAGCAAATGTAAGTGTTTGGTTCTATATGCAGGGAAATTATACTTAGATTTTTTCTATTTTTTTTTTTTTTTGGGTTTCTTGCAAACTATTGTATAATGATGAGCTCTTTTTTCTTCCAAGCTTGTATTCATAATTGGGATTCTTCTTTATATTACTTCTCATTTTGTTTGAGAGATGTTTTATTTCATTGGTCTTTTATCAATGCAAAAACTGAATATCCATGCTATAACGTACTTTATTTGATCCAATAAAATATAAATAAGTATTGTATATATGGTAGATATTGAATCCTTTTGTCGTTTTTGTGTCCTTGCTTATTTATACTTTGAATTTGAATTCTACTAGTAAATATCATTCAGGTTTATGCTAGAAAAAAATGAATTATTAAAATTACAAATCAAGTATCTAATATTGATGATATTGCAGCAGCCTAACAAGAGGAAGAAAATCTCAGTAATACGGAGGAAAAGAAGCAGAATAGAGGAAGAGGAGAAAGGAAATTATGCAGATATTGACTACTTCAATAAGCTATTTGCCGATGTGTTAACCTCTCTTTTTCTAAAGTACACCATTTATTCTTAACAAAGATACTAATTATGTACAACTATACAAATTCTAGAATCTCAAGTTATGTACAAGTAAACTAAATGAAACTGTACAGAAAATATTTGGACTATGGATTTGTCAGTTGTTGGGTTGGTACTGCCAATCCTTTTATTTGCTTTGGCCTGCGCCATTTCCTTGTGTGAGATGTACCTAGAAGTTTCTGAAGTTGTGTCGGAACAATTCTCATTTTCTCTTGCTTTGATACTGAGATGAACATCACCATTGTTACTGTCAACACAAAGAGAACATGGTTTTGCTGGAACGACAGTCGTGAACGGTAGCTGCATTTGTATTGTTGTGAACACGGGGATGCATGTGCACAGAAATTGGTAAGATTCAAAGACAAATCCATGATGCATCATCGGAAGAGAGTGATAACCCGTTGAAGAAGAAACTTGACGAATTTGGTAATAGGCTTACATATGCCATTGGCATTGTTTTCCTAGTTGTGTGGGCGATCAACTACAAATATTTCCTTTCTTGGGATGTTGAGGATGGCTGGCCTTCAGATTTTCGTTACTCATTTGAGAAATGCACACATTATTTTAAGATAGCTGTCCTGCTGTTATTACTGCTTGCTTATCTCTTGGTACAAG
>NW_025827250.1:0-3031 GCF_002878395.1 Capsicum annuum | reverse complement strand
AAGGTAGACTCCTAAGTTTACCAACTGCTGTTCTATGCCAACAGTGCTTTTTTTGGTATCTCCACTCCATCAAGTCCACAAGAATCTGTACCATTTCAAGATTAAGATTAAGTAAATAGAGATGTTGTTTTCGATAAACCCTCGACTTCAAAAAAACACATTTCAAAGTTAAAACCCTTAAATACCATTGTTATTTTTTTCTAAAAAAGAACAATGATATTTAAATTTATTTACTCATATCTTGATTAAAATAAAGTATCATTGATCTAACTCATAATTGATTGATCGTCGCATGGAGAACAAAAATTGGATATAATCTTCAAAAAGAGGAAATTAAATTTCTGACATTCATAATCTATATTCATTGAGAGCTACTCAGATCATTGATTTGACAAAATTGATATAGCAATACATATTAAATTGTTTTTTTTTCAGTATTACTTATATATACTAACATCATCCAAAACACCAAATTCACCCAACAAAACCCCATAATTATCCACAATTTGAACTGCCAATTTATGTGAATATTTCACTTCTTGATTTTCTGAAATTTTCACCCAAGTCCCCATCATTAATTCTTCATCACTTTCTTCAACCCCATTTGATGAATTCGTATTCTCATCAACATTCATTGACAATTTTTCTTCAAACTCATCAGTAACACAAGATTTTTTATCAGATTTCTGAGAAATCTGGCCATTTTGCTCTTTTAGCCATGGCTAATTCTTCAAATTCAAGCTTCTTAGACTCGTAATTTTTCGAAGCGTCTTCAGCCGTAACAAAAGTACCCAACCAAATCATTTTCTTGCTCAATGGGTGTTTAATTTCAGCACAAAATTTTCTATTTTTTCTCTTACGTAACCCAATAGGGTACAATCTGACACAAGTATTCTTTGATATTCTTTTGTAGGATTTCATGATCAAAGTTTTGAGAGGGAAAAAAGGGGCAATTTCTGTAAATAACAAAGTAAAAAGAAAGCTTGGGATGTGAAGAAAAAAAGAATAAATAGTGAACACATATATAGGAGTAATTAGAGAACTAGTTAAGGAAACTTTTATTCTCTTTCTATTTGGAAAAGGATTTAACAAAACAAGTAAAGTATTGATTGAGAAATCGTTGCATATTATTAGTCACTGTATTTATTAGTATCCTAATTTGACACTGAATATTCAAATCTCTAAATCCGGTAGAATACTACAATTGGTCCAGTATTAAATGATGAAATACAATTAATTTTGACGTGTCTTATCTTTATCTCACGAATTTAAATATTATTCACCATTGTATATAAAAAATAGGTTATTCGACTATGAATAAATTTCTTTTAAAGAATCAATTGATGACATGACCTGGTTAATATTATATTTAACTTACTAATATATATAATAATGGTGAAAATATCTTCATACTTTGCGATAATTTAATCCTTATCTCTATTTTTTTATCATCCTATATTTCATATTCGCTTTATATCTTGAGTTATAATAATTATGAAAAGATTTTTACACTGTGTATAACTAATAAATTCATACCTCTTTTTTTTTTTTTTTTTTTTTTTTTCATTGGATGTTTCATATTTGTTTTATATCTTAAGCTATTATAATTGTGAAAAGTACTTTATGTTATATGAATAATTAAATTTTTTTCTCATTTTTTCACTCGATATTTCATATTATTTTGATGCCTCAACTAGTTTGTATTTAAGTCGTGTCTGATTATCTTTTCGTTATTTATATTTTAGGTTGAACTAAACTACTATAATTCATCCCTGCCTATAAATTAGTTTACAACGTTTACAAATCTTACAAACAGAAGTTCATATATTTATATTTATTGTATATTCGCTTAGAATGATTTTAAAAAAAGGAAGTACTACTTATCGAGAATTGCAAAATCTTAGAATAAAAAAATTAGTTGAGATTATACGCAAGTAAATTTGAATATCATAATTATAATAATAAAAAAATTATATTCTCGTGAATCAAACTCATACCCCACAATTTTTGCATATTATATTCTGTAAATTCCATATTTAGTATGATGAATCATATGTTTACCAAAAATATCTGCACTATGTTATCAAAAAATTAATAATCTAGTATTACAATAATATATGCATTTTGTCTGCCAATAAAACGATCTCAAATTGGTAATACTAGGAAAATTGTCATAATTGGTATTGCAAGTTGGAATTGTCTTTAAATATTTATGCCAGGTGTATCATATTTTAATACATATATATAATTGCCACAAATAATATTTTCGTGTAAAATAAAAACTTATTAATAGTTGAATCTATAATTAGAAGTGGCACCTAGTTATTTTTGGCTAAGGATTATTTTTCCCTTTCATTTTCAGTTTAATTTTGGAAATGACACCTCGAAAAATACTTATTCACACTCGATGTTTACACAACTCTATCGATTTCTTGTGCCAATTAATTTGAATTTATATTGAGAAATCCTACTTAAAAAATATGTTGCTTTAACTTAAAGACGACTTCATATGCAGGACTCGAAAAAAATGACATCTATGCCTAGATATTAATCTTTGTTCTATTTTTGCACAACTGAAAATGTAAGGTTATAACTTATTATTTAACTTTAATATTTAAATAAAAACCAAAATACATTGAAATTGACTAATATTATATTTTGAATATACTATAAACTTTTATGATAATTAAATTAGTGTCCATCAATAAAGATCACGAGAAAGATTCTTTTTTTTTTTTCAAACATAGCATTATGCGTAATTTTGGCAATAAATCCTGTCATATAAAATTTATGCCATTTTTGCTAAGTTTAGAATTTTGTTTGACCAATACTCTGATTTCTAGAAGACTGTCCTTTCGAAAATCACTTTATTCTTTTTTATTTATATAGTAGTACTATTTCTTTTAATTAATCTATTAAAAAATATATGACATTTTTACATTATGATACAATTTAATTTTAAATTTTCTTTTACCCATAATAACATGCTTTATAGTCACATAATTCTCATGACATGCTTAAATTCATAAGT
>NW_025827249.1:0-1100 GCF_002878395.1 Capsicum annuum | reverse complement strand
TCCCTCATATAATATCTGAAGTGTGGTTGCAAGTAGCGATCCAATTTGATATGCTCCGTCAAGCCAGCTGAAAACACCATTAAGGTAAAAGTCAACCATTTTTCAACTGATACATAATTCACGGCCCACATGGCTAATGACCCCAGCTATCAACATATAGGTGAATCACAGATCACGAGTATATTACAGAAGAAATAGCATGCCTACCTCTCCTGTAACTCAATACTTAAGATCACATTTTAACACCACTCAACGCACATTGATAGCTGTCAATTTTTCTTTTATGCAAGTGTCGACAACTGGTCTGTCGACTGCCCTCATCTCCAATAGTTAGTTCAATAATTCAGGTGAATTCAACCTAAGAAACGAGCTGACTAAGCAACCTAAGAAGAATTTGCAACGAGAATCACAAAGATGAACGGATATTACTTAGTAGGCAACTGGACAAGAACTATTATCCATTTGAAAAGTTCCAAACTTCTGGTGGAAGGTTCTTAGACAAGCCACCATACATATTCAAAAAGCAAAGAACACTTAAAAGACAATTCAAATCTGTAACTCTATTTGAAGTAAAATACGATGTAATACATGATATATTAACATTATTTTCTTTTGATAGTGGATATATGATATATCGACAATCTTCCCATCATGATATAAATCAGGTGCAGAAACAGCATCTTTTTTGTTCTTTTGATATGTGCCAGAACATTCTTTTGGTCTTATCAAGCTTATAATACTCACACGACAAATAACGAACATTAGACCCCAGACCTCCTTGCAGACATTCGAAAGACATGAAGAGAGAAATTAGGTGTCTATACAACAGTTGTCCAACCTATTTCACTATCAAGGTACTCCAAAACGAAAACACAATGCCATCTGAGGATTAAAACTTCCAAAAGGATTATGAATAGTCAAGACCTTGCAAACACTACTATTATCTGTCAAATTCGCCAGAAAATGCATCAGGGATCCATCGCAGTTTTAAAGGACATATCTACATTACCTTTCGGATACAGATATTCACAAACTACAAATGCACACTTAACCTACGAAAAGCAAAAATAAACAATGGAAAAGCTTACCAAATGAGGAGA
>NW_025827248.1:0-1346 GCF_002878395.1 Capsicum annuum | reverse complement strand
GGATTTAAGTGAACTTTTATTTTATCCCGGGATAACTTATCCCTTGGATTACTTATACCTTACACCAAACAACCCCGTAACAAAGGTCAAAATCTATTAGTTTGAGCGCAATTTTCCAATTCTGTAGAAGTGGCTAAGTTAGGTTAGCCACACCCTTAGTAAATCTTAACGATGGAACCAACAAGACGGCACACACACAAAAGAACTAAAGCATGATGCAAAATAAGGCTAAAAGCTGCAGAAAGAACCCGGAATCAACTGCAGCATTGCTCCTGGTCTTCTAAATTTGGCTTCTCCCTACCATCTACAAGCAAAACACAGAATTAGGTTCAAGAAAAGAGACATTTTTGCAGTAGTGATTAATGAAGTGGAACAATTAATTCAAAATAAAAAGAATTATGAAGCTCAACATGAAAAAATATGTTCACATTCCAAAAACAATGCAGAGTGATTGTTCATAGATCAGGAAGCTAAAAGGCAGAATAATATAATTGGTTCAGATACAATGGTTAATATAATTGGCTTGTTTGACTTATATAAAAGTGGGAAAGCCAGAGACACAACTTTCACATGCAACTCCAAACAAAGTACTTTGGACTATAGAGGTACTTAGAGAGATGAAGGATTTTGATCTAAATATTTCACTGGACCTTAAAGGACCTGCTGTTATTTCTTCGCAACACCTTCAAAAATCCCGTCAGGTCCAAAATTACAAGACAAGTTTAGATGATCAATTGGACCTCGTAGCTGGAATGAAACAGTAAATTCACCCGGTGGGCATAAGTTCTGAGTTTGCATCTTAGAGACCATATTCTTCCTGCGAACCTTCCTCTCTCCGGTCACGCTCATCCCTCTTATGAGAATTCTCCCATTTGGTCCAACATCACAGCGAAAGACTTCTGTAACCTCATGAACGGGAATATCTCTTAATCATCAAGTCGATTCATATGGATGCAATTTGACATTTATATACAAAACATATGGTCGTCACAGATATGACGATTTTCAACTTGACGTAGTAAAATATAAACAAAAGTTTGATGTAAGACAGTAAAGAGTTATAAGAACATATGGTGATTTTCAACTTAAGAAAATCTTACTCTTACATAGAACTTACTTTCATCCCTATCAACTCCAGGAAGTGAAACACGGAATACATAAGCATCTTCAGATTCAGCTATATCAACTGAACCCATGAATGACCCAACCTCTCCCAAAAAAGCTGATCCAGTAAGGGCAACCCTGCCGTTAGCATGATTTATAAAATTGTCGCACTCTTCTCTGGCTGGACAAGCAGAGAAAAAAACCACTACAGGCTGACCCCCAGCATGCTGCTGAGAGTTGCT
>NW_025827247.1:0-1581 GCF_002878395.1 Capsicum annuum | reverse complement strand
GTGGGTAACCTTCACGGTCACATCGGCATGCCCTAGCAATGCTTCGCTATCGCATAAGGCATGGTCACGATCGCGCAATGATAGAGCTTCAGGTATTAGAATTAGATCATGCAAATTTCTATTGGTGCAAGCTTAATAACTATCATGAGTGTGGTTGGTGGGTAATCTTCACGGTCACGTCGGCATGCCCTAGCAATGCTTCGCAATCGTGTAAGGCATGGTCATGATCACGCAAGGATAGAGCTTCAGGTATAAGAATTAGATCTTTGGGACATGGTATTTTCCTTCTATTTCTGAAGCTTGGAAGCTCAGACTGATACGATCTTAACCTAAACAGTTAATAAGATCTTAACAAAAAAATGAAATAACAGGATTGAGCTTGGGAGCTGAGACTGAAACGGTTTTGAATAACAGGATTGAGTATCTTTTAGAGAGAACCATATCTTCTTTTAAAACCCAATTAAATTTTTCAAAAGTAGAGCAATTTTCTTAATTTTTACGATCTCTACAACTAGATTTTCTTGAAAACAAGATATGATTTTTAGGGTACAGAAGGGTAGGAGGAGAGTGAACGTAGAAGAAGAAAGGGTGGGTTGAAGGAAAAAGAAAGTGGGGGTTACAGAAGAATAAAGGGGGTGGTTGGAGGTGGGGGAGGGGGGAGCGGGGGGGTTTGAAGAAGAAGGAGGAAGTGGGGGAATGGCGTAGGTTACCTTTTCTCTTTTCTATTATTTTTTAATACATACATAATATACATATTAGTGGAGTTCCCTTTAAAAAAAAATAGATGTGGCTCTTACGTGGCAATGATGTGGTGCTGACACGACAATGATATGACACATGTGTAATGCACTCTCCATTGTGAGAATGGTATTATACTATTAAGGTGGTATTTAATTCACTTGAAAGTTGTTTAGGGGTATCTAAATGTTTGTAAAGTTAAAGTGCTAAAGTTCAGACGTATAAGATTAGGGGTGATTTTGTCTTTTCTCATTATTCTATTGTACTTCATTGCCGCCATAATGTCTTGATAATGTGGTCAATTCTAGATTACTTTTAAATTGGTTCACCTGACGGGTAGAGTTAAGGGTCATCACGGCTTAGGGAGATTTGGATCGTGACAATCACAAACTTGACTTCGTGTGCCTAAAGGAAACTTCTTCACACTAATCTAAATGTTTGTAATGAGTATGTTTTAATAGAATATATGCAGTATAAGTTGCTTCTGTAACTTTACTTGACAGTGATTGAGACACAAAATTAATAATACAAGAAGGGTTAACCTTAAGAATGAAAGCAGCAGACCAACACAAGTGCTCAGCATCCAAGCGATAAAGCCATACTGCAACAATGTAGAAAATTTTACCCAAAAATTGATAGTAGAAACACTGAGCATCTAATGCAAGGAGACAACAGGTCATACTGCCTTCAGAAAATATTATGCTAAAGTGAATCTCTATTTTTATAGTACTGCACTGGTAAACCCATCATTAAGTTAAAAGTGGATGTCCACTAGTCAGACAGCTATGTGATCAGAAAGAGAGGTCACTGTAAGAATATCAAGTGTACTGTGTTTGATACCTA
>NW_025827246.1:0-1432 GCF_002878395.1 Capsicum annuum | reverse complement strand
GGATGGGCCCAGGGTCAGGGCGTGCAGTGGGCCAACAATCGACCAGGCCATGCCAAAGAAGTTGGGGATCATCCCAGTATGGTTCGTTTAAATATTTGTGGCACTTTGGCCGGACAATGGGGCGAAACGACATGAACGAGGCATTTTTGGGCCAAATCGATGTGCTATAACCCACGGTTTTAGGGTAGGCTTGGGGTTTTGGCGTACTGTAGTCCAAAAATTGACCGAGGCATGCCAGGGAGGATGGGAATCATCCTATTATGGTCCGTTTTAATTCTTGTGGACATTTGGGTGGACAAATGGGCTAAACGGTGCAAACGGGGCATTTTCGGGCCAAATTAGCATACTATAGCCCACGATTTATAGGGTGGGCTCAGGATCTGGGCATGCTGTGGACTGAAAATTGACCGGGGCATGCCAGGGAGGTTGGGGATCATCCGAGTTAGGTCTGTTAAATTGTCTTAGCTATTTGGGTGGACAAACAAGAAAAACGGCATGAACGGGGTGTTTTCGAGCTAAATCATTGTGCTATAGCCCACGATTTTGGGGGTGGGCCCAGGGTCCAGGTGTGCTATGGGTCAAAAATTGATCGAGGCATGCCAGATAGGTTGGGGATCATCCCAGTATGGTCCGTTTAAATTTTTGTGGCTATTTAGGTGGACAAACGGGCGGAACGACGGGAATGGGGCATTTTGGGGCTAAATCGGTGTGTTATAACCCACATTTTTGGGGGTAGGCCTGGGGTCCGGGTGTGATGTGAGAAAAATATCAAATGAAATGTGACAGGGAGGTTGGGGATCATCCCAGTATAGTCTATTTAAATTTTTGTGGCTATTTGGAAGGACAATCGTACAACTCTACTGGATACTGATTTATTCTTTCCCCTACTTCGTCCGCTCTCTTCCAACGAGCAACAACGAATCAAAGACGAAACTATTTTCAAAATCCATCGTCTTTCTTCCCATCTCAACTTTTTACAAAATGATGTTCAGCTCAAACGCATTGAGCACACCTTAAAAACCCCGGAGATGGTTAGTAAAATTTCCACTCTCCAACAAAAGTTTGAGAACGAGATTTGCTCCGAATTGCCAAATGCCTTTTGGGAACGCAAACGACATCTCGTCGAACTTCCATACATAACTGGCTTCGATGAACAAAACATCCCCACTAAAGCCAGACCAATCCAGATGAATCATGAGATGATGGAAATCTGTAAAACAGAGATCAATCATCTTCTTGAGAAAGGAATAATTCGCCCTTCTAACTCTCCATGGAGTTGCTCAGCTTTCTACGTTAATAACAGCGCTGAAAAGGAAAGAGGAACACCTAGGCTTGTAATAAATTATAAGCCACTAAATGCAGTCCTAAAATGGATTAGACATCCCATTCCCAACAAAAGGGATCTTTTAAAGCGAACTTATAAAGCTAACCT
>NW_025827245.1:0-1960 GCF_002878395.1 Capsicum annuum | reverse complement strand
CCAAATTGAAGGAAATTCATGCATAGAAAAGAAGTATTTCCTCCGTTCCATTTTATTTGTCATTTTTTAATCGGACACGACATTTAAGAAATGAATGATGACTTTGTAAGGTTTATAAAAATGCTCCTCTTAAAGTCACTTTAATATTTACTTTTTAATTATCTTATTTAGTGGGATCCAGTAAAGATAAATCACTTTAACTCAACTAATTAGCGAAAACAAAAGAACTTCAATTATCCTAATAGCACCATGCATACGCTTAAACTATTTTTTATTTTTTTTACTAATATATTATGAAGGTCTAATAGATTCTTTGAGATGACTAATATTATTATCTATTGAGTTGGTTAGACATATCGTATTTTTTACATATATATATGTATATATATATATATATACATACACACGTACATATATATATATATATTCGATATTCGGTAAATACCGAATACCAAACGGTATTAATATCTTGTACCAAACTCAATACCAATTACCGAAATGTTAAAATTTTACTCCCAAATACCATACCAAATACCAAATTATCGAATACCAATTATCAAATTTTTTGGTTCGGCTTGGTAATTCAGTTTTTGGTATTTTATGCTGAGCCCTACTCATCACGACATGATTTCCACCATCAAAACTTCATTGGGATTCACCTGAGTATTATGTTTTGGGAAAATGCTCAAATATGCCATCGAACTATTAGAAATGACTCATTTGTGTCATCCGTTAAAAGTTTGGCTCGTTTATGCAATTGCCATTACAAAACATGTTCATCCATGTCATTACTTGTTAACGGTGGTTTTTCAAAAACAGTCTTGCCATGTGTCGTCTTACTAGAGGTCCACATCATAAATTAATTATGAAAAAAGGCTCAAATATGTCATCGGACTATCAAAAATGACTCATTTATGCTATCCATTAAAATTTCAATAATCTTTCCTTAATTGAAAGGGAATAAGAGATGGAAATTTTGTAGGATTTTCATCGGATTTCACATCTTCCAAGTGAACCTTTTAATTTTTATCGGACTTGAATGTTATTTTAGTGAAGGCAACCTTTAATGCATTATTTATTATTTTTTAAAAGAGAAAATCTTAAAAGTACATGTATTTGTGATGGTGGTATATTGAGTTTTTTTTTCAACATCTAAACTCTAAAATCTATATGTATCTTTTTAATTAGGTGGCAACATTTGGTTGGAGTACTAGTCCACGTAAGAGCAATTTTCACGCATATGTGCTGCAAGATTGAGGTATTTTTTTTTGTTCAGCTTTTGTATAGTTAAAGAGACTATTTGTACACTGGCAAAGATAATATGTAAAATCTACGTGTATTTTTTTAATTAGGTGCCAGCATTTAGAGTACTAGTCCACGTAGGAACGATTGAGTTTCACGTATATGTGTTGCAAGATTGAAGTATTTTTTTTTTCAGCTTTTGTATTGTTAAAGGGCTTACTTGTATACTGGCAATGTTAAAGCTCATAGTTATAATTTGATGTCAAGTTAAAGGTCCTATTTATGTATTATGACTTTTGAAAAACCGCCTTAACAAATATTAGACATGTTTTGCAACGGCATTGGCATAAACGAGCTAAACTTTTAATGGATGACATAAATGAGCTATTTCTGATATTTTAATGACATTTTTAAGCTTTTTCTCTTTGTTTTAATTAAAGCTGTGGACCTCTAATAAGACGATACGTGGTAAAGTTGTTTTTGAAAAACCACCATTAACAAGTAATGACATTTATGAACTTATTTTATAACGGCGGTGACATAAATGAGTCAAACTTTTAACGGATGACATAGTTGAGCCATTTCTAATAGTTGGATGACATAGTTTGCCAATGTATTCCTTATTTATATGAGATTAGAAGAATGTTGCTCCTAATCTCTAGTTTTTCCAAAAAAAAAGATAAATTAAGATTTGGTTTTGAGGGAAAAAATTACGGTT
>NW_025827244.1:0-1008 GCF_002878395.1 Capsicum annuum | reverse complement strand
CAGCTCGCAACCACAGGGGCCCGCCCCGCGAGGCC
Source organism: Capsicum annuum (assembly GCF_002878395.1). Classification (NCBI taxonomy): domain Eukaryota; kingdom Viridiplantae; phylum Streptophyta; class Magnoliopsida; order Solanales; family Solanaceae; genus Capsicum; species Capsicum annuum. Next base: position 973 of record NW_025827244.1, on the reverse strand, counting down.
AGAGTGGGCTCAGCGGTCAGCCTCCATTCGAATTATGTTAGGGGGTCTTTCGCTTTTGCTAGATCTAGAGAGATACTACAAGTCCTCCGTCCTAGATTCCATCCCCGTGGCCATCTGGTTCACCGGTACTACCCAAAAGTCTCATGCTTACGTTACTGTTATTGATGGTTTGATTATCTTGGACCACGAGGACCCCAGTCGTGCTTCTGGTTTCCATTCCAATCATCATATTGATGATAAATCTCCTCGTGCTCTGCCATAAGAACTTGGAGTCCGTATCATGGTGAAGATAAGGTAAGGCTGTGATCGAAGTGGGTAGCTCCAGTAGACCCATAGATCATGGAACAAATAGGGTGGGTAGGCCTAAGCACCACACTACACGTATAGACGCGAACCCCCCTCATTACCATACGTGCGACTCTCACCGCCTACGGCTCGCACAAAGACTCCTAAATCCATCCCGAGCCCTTTCTTCCAACTCTCCTCTCCAATCCTTGATCAAACTTGCGTTCCCCAGGTGCTATGAAATGGTGGTCTTTCCTTTGCCTATCGTATGTATCGGCTTGGCTTCGTCCCGAACCAAGGAGGCATTCTGGCGGACGTATGCGTGTAGGAAGGCCGACGACTACATAAGCTAAAAGACTACGACTACAAGACAGGCCGAAAGCGACTCACTTCTATTCTCATTGGGATTGGATATAGATGGGAAATCTATAGATCGTAGTAGTTCGCCAACCTCTCTAACTAACATACGATACAATTTCACTTCACGGCACGGCCAAAAAAAAGAAAGAGCTTCGCTCGGTTGGCCTTCTTACGCTGATGAATGCCTCTTTTCTCTTCTCTGAAGTCTACAACAAACAAATGGGAGAGGCAGGATTCGAACCTACGTAGAAAAACTTCAACAGATTTACAGTCTGCCGCTTTTGACCACTCGGCCACTCTCCCCTTCCCGGGCCGAGGCCCCCCTCAA
>NW_025827243.1:0-1893 GCF_002878395.1 Capsicum annuum | reverse complement strand
AGGGTATTAAGTAATTCAACCTGCGGGTCCTAAACCCTATCTAATCTTCAAACTTATATGTATATCCAATACTAAGTCATTCTATCCAATATCAATCTTAACATTCACGTTCACACGCAATATATATCATACGTCATCCATGAAGAAGAGTAGGCAGAAGCCTACCTCAAGGCTAAACCGCAAAATCACACTTTAAGTACCACATGCTCGTCTTCACTTCACAATCCCCAAAATGTAATCACACTATCAAAAATATCATATAATCATCAATACGACTCTAACGATATCCATATTGCACTATTGTGTTCGGGTCAAAAAATGACACCAAAAATTCAAAGTGGGTCCTACATATGAAAATCGCATTTTCGAGGTCAACCCAATGCTCATCTATCACCAAGGAAGCATAACCCTCAATTGATGGGTGCAAACCAACGAAATTTGGGGCTAAACCAATCCCTAAGCTAAATTGGCGTTTTGGGTCAAGAACAATGAAATTCACCAATAAAGTGAGGAAATCTTACCTTAATTCGGATGATAATCATAATAAAAGATGATTACCAATCTCCCTAGACACCCAAAAGACGCAATTTCGAGTTACCATACCTATTTAGGGTTTTAGGTTCTCAAATGTGAAAGAAAACTCCCCAACACGCGACCCCTTCAGGGACCAGACGCGGTACCCTACGCCAGCAAAGTCAAAAACTTATTTTTCACTCTTTGAACTCATTCGGGACCCAAAATATATGATCCAATAGTGAAATTTGAGTGTAAACCACAATTCAAATCTATTGGAATCATCAAAACTTCCATACAAGGTCGTTTAGGCAAAAATTAGGGCCCACATATATAGTTTTAATTTAATGACTTTACGACTAATAGGTCGAAATGAGCTCGGGTGTATTGGGACCCGAACCAAAGGTCTACCTAGACTAAAATCAATATTTCAGATATGTTGGCACAGTCAAAATTTCCATCCGAGATCGTTTCACTTAAGTTTTTGATCGGTGGCCATTTGGAACCAACGAAGACTTCTAAACAGGGAATTGACTCTAAAAAATAAACGAACTGCCCGGTAACCGAAACGTCAATCCCTGCAAGTCATAAATGACTTGGGGCAGTTATGTAGAAGCTCAAACGGTGAAGATAAGCATAAATATGGAAAATGACCTGAAGGGTCATTACACAGGGAGATTTGGAATAATATGAACATGGTCTGACTACCAATTGGAGAGAAACATGAGTACAATATTTGAATACAAACCTATATATCTGTTCCATACCAACTAGTGTGTGATCGAGGCAGAGTTAACTATATGAATACAAACCTATATATCTGTTCGAATAATGGTGTTCGAGACAATATATATTCATAATAATTGCAAATGCTGCAAAGCCGTATACCAATTAGCAGTAGTGCTGCAGATGAGTAATCACAATGTGGAAAGTCCGACTAGTACCACAAAAACAGTCAGGGTTCATATGGTCCTTGGATGTTTCAACATATTACGGAAGCCGTAATATTCTCTTCTGGAAAATGAAAAAAGTATATAACATTGGTTGTTATATTAGTAGCTTTTTCAATATCGAATATATTGAAATATCGAATTTATGGGTTCAAACATAATAGTTGTTGATGTGTTACGATATATATCTATACTCTGTATCGAAAGTTACAAATCCAAGTGAACCCAAAGCTGACACTAGTCATATTTTTGTTTGCCAAAACTAAATCCCTATATGTTATGATGTAATAGTCAGCATCTTAATATTAAGTTGTCCACCGGTGTAAAACAAAAATAATAGCCCAACCAAGAAAATCTTTAATTGATGTCCTTAAATATTTTTCTTCTCTTAGTGTATGGCTGTATGTCATATCCTAACAATTCAATTAAT
>NW_025827242.1:0-1566 GCF_002878395.1 Capsicum annuum | reverse complement strand
AGATTTTTCTTTCCACTATATATTGGACAACCCAAATAATTGAAAGGAAATTTTTTATCCATATAACCAGTCTTTCTTCTCATTCTGTTAATCCTATGAGGAGAAGTATTTGGAGCGGTTATGAGAAAGCTCTTGTCATTATTCACTTTTTGAGCAGAGGCTTTTTCGTACCTCCTGATTTGATGCTTAATGAGTTTGATCGTCTTGTTGTTACCCCCGCTAAAAATCACTATATCATCAGCGTAAGCTAGATGATTAATGATACGGCCATTGTGATTCATGCTGAAAGTAGTAAAATTCTCATCGGAGTTAAGATTGTTCAACATTGTAGATAAAAGCCCAGAGCCAATAATGAAGAGAGAAGGAGAGAGGGAATCACCTTGTTTAAGGCCATGGGAGGAGCTAAAAAACCCCACTCTAGTTCCATTAATGAGAATGGAATACCAGACATTGGCAATAATCCTCCAAATCATATCCAGGCAAATACCAGAAAAATCGAACCTCTTCATAACACTCATTAAAAATTCCATGACATTTTATCATATGCCTCGACCATATCAAGCTTCATTATTAGATTGCCGCCTATATTGTATTGCTTAATACTCTGAGCAATCTCTTGAGTAAGTAAAATATTATCAGTAATTAATCTACCTTTAACAAAACCACTTTGATTATTAGAGATTATCCTACCCAACAGGGGATTAAGCCTATTAGCAAGAATTTTGGAAATAATTTTACAAGTGAAATTACTCAAACTAATAGGTCTAAGTTCAGAAAAATTAGATGGCGAATATATTAGGAATAAGAATCAGGCAATTATGTGAATAAAACTTAGACAAGTTCTTCCCCCTAAAGAAATCCTGAACATAGTTCTTAATATCGTTTTGAATAATATCCCAGCATCTATGAAAAAACATACCAGAATATCCATCAGGCCCTGCTGCACTTGCCGCACTCATACTGAGTTCATCAGAAGTTGTACGGTTTGTTGTTGCTGAGAATTGAGATAAGAACACAAAAGCCATAGTTTCGGTCGTCAGCTAACAACATTCTTAATCTTTCATTTCGTTTAAACAAAGTTGTTACTTTGCTCTTCTTCTTCATTGTTTTAATGTATTATTACTATTTGTTTTTTGTAGTGGGTTTTTGATTTACTGACGAGAGTGTTAATGAAAATTGGATTTTGGTAGAACAATTTGTTTAGTACTTTGAGAGGTATGGAGAGATAATAGACTTGGTGATTATGAAAAATAGGCATACAGGTAGACCCAGAGGTTCTGGGTTCATCACTTATACAGATCCAACCGTTGTAGACACTGTTATAGCCAAAAACCATCTTATCAATGACAAACTTGTAGACGTTGTTATAGCCCAAAACCATATTATCAATGATAAACAAGTGAGTAGTTGAGCTTCTGCTTTTATGTACCTCCTCCTTTCATGTTCAATTGATGTTGAATTGGAGTTGTGAGATATTATAAAACTATGGTCAACTTTGTTGACTACCTGTAATATATATACACACTTTAGTTAGTCATGCTTTAGGTAGAGGGTCTATAGGAAACA
>NW_025827241.1:0-2955 GCF_002878395.1 Capsicum annuum | reverse complement strand
TATCCATGCTTTATCATATCCCAGCTTCAGTTCTACGTGATTTACCAGCTTATCAAACTATGTTTATTACTCATGTTTTAAGATATTTCAGCTTCAGTTTACTTCAGCCTCTTGGTGAGTTTATTACACTTAGCATGCATGTATTAAGATTACTTATGAAATCAGTTTTACTTATTGCATTCACCCCTACATACTCAATACATTCCAGAAGTACTGATCCACATATACGTCTATGTGCTACATTGTCTCATAATGTAGGTACAAGTTATAGCTTTGGCATCATAATCAAATAGTTATAGTTCCATCCAACAGGTGATGAGTTCTCCTATTTCGGGGACTTCAATCAGATTGTTCATGTACTTGACTTTATTACTCATATGTGTTGATTAATGGTAGCTTGGGTCACGTCCTAGCTATCTATAGTCAGTACCATATAGGCTTCATAGATGTCAATCAAAATCAGTCATGTAATTTCAGTTTCTTCCTTTAGATTTATCAGATTTTAAAACTTTATCAGTTAAATACTATTTTAGATTTTCAGTATGATTATATTTCCACACAACAAAACTTGTTATTTAATGTATTATAATTTAGTTGCTTAACAGTATGCTAGTTCATGGGTTAACTTAGGATCACTTGTGGTTTCTAGCACCATGTGACATCTTGGGTGTACTCCCGGAGCGTTACAAACTTTGTATCAGATCATAGAGTTCAAATATCCTAGGGTGTCTATGAAGCTGTGTCTAGTAGAGTCTTGCGAAACGGTATGGAGACGCCTATAATTTTCTTCGAGAGGCTACAGGATATTTAAGAAATGTTTCCCTTCTTTTATGTCTTAGACCGTGCAGTAGTAGTGTTCCCTCATACCTGCTTACGTTAATTTATTCATGCCAACTTCGCCTTATTCTTGATGCAATAGAAATAGTCAAGCTTAAATCCTTATAGACAGAGTTTTCTCAGCCAGTCCCCACAGACAGTTATGGAATTGCACATAGGCTAAAAAGTATCCCAGCATTGCTTTTAAGTTTTGAAGTTTGAAGGACTTCATTCGTGTTTATGAAAATTGTGCACTAAGCCAAAGTCAGATACACTTTCAGATCCCTTCTCAATATCCTTTGACAGCATGTGACCTAGATTTAGAAGCATGAACCCAGAAGTTTAGCAGTAGTGGAGTTGAGATAGTGTTATTTGGATTAAATAGATTATGTATCGATGGGGCTAGTTGTTTGAAAAGTGAATCAATAGGCTTGAAGTAGTGTATGCAAGAATTTATGTATGTTGACTCGAAATTATATGTTGTTGATATTGGGTATATTGGTGTGATGGTAATTTTCATGGTTTGAATGTGATGTTAGTAGGCTATGAAGGATGTATTAGCAGTGGATTTTACGCTTTCATTGTAGTCTTTCGGGGTGAAATTATCTATGTGTATTGTTATATCTCGGACTCTAAAGTAATATAGTTGCAGTTCAATTTAGAGTTATAAAAAGGGTCCACAGACTTAGAATGATGGCTTGAACTAACAGGGAGATGATAGAACAAGTAACCAAGTCAAGCTCTCGGATTCTAATAGTGATGCCAGTATGTTGTAGAACAGCAGTAAGGGAGGATGATGCCCAACCCATTCTCATCTCAATGTAAAGTTTTTCAGTCATCACGATATTTACTCATTCCTTACATGTTAGCTCCATGATCATAGTTCATATTTATTCAAAAAATAAACAATCATGTACTCTCCCAGTTCCTATATGAGGAGTTTCAGTACGAATCATGTTCCATAAATTTATGAACTCCAAACTCAGGTCATGCAGCTCACGACTCATGCACTCATGCTTTACAAAATTTTTAGTTCCAAAACTCATGCTACACTCTTAATGATCAGAGAAATTCAAATTATGTCATGTACGTCCTCAATTTAGACCTCTTGATGAATTCATGTCATTTATACTCTATTTCTCAAGCCTCATTAGCTGCTGCAAAGGATTAAAACTTAAAAATCAGTATTATTTAACACAAACAACGAGCAGATATACTCCACCAACTCTTGTTTCTTCTTTCAGTAGACTCTGCTACCATACTGTCACTTGCTGGATAAATTACACAGTGATTTCTCTTTTCTACAAATATTGGTCCACCAGTGAAATGTGGCATTTTCTTTGGTCAATTTATGATGCAACATTATTTCTGTTTACTAGAATCTAGAAGTTGAACTAACATTATTTCCATATATATGAAAGAAGCAGCATAATACTACTCCGGCAAAGAATATCACGCTGAAAGGCCTTATTTTTTAATTCTTTCTTTAATTCAGGCAACAAATGAATCATAGTATTCCATGTGGTTAGCCTAGTTCTTTGTTTTCCTTCATTGTTGAGGTTTTTGATATTTTTGTTGATGAGCAAATTTTTATAGGATTTTAAATATATCTTAATTATTATATTTATTATAATATTTTTTACATAATTTTCACATAATATATGTTACTCTCTGTCCAGCTTATGTAGCACAAATGAAATATTGTGAGTCAATCAACTTTTCTTAAAAGGTACTTAAAGTTACTTGGGGGTTTGGGCCACAGGTGACAAAAGAGTTTTAAAATGAGGTATAGGTGACACAAGTATTAATAATTGAGTAGAGCTGACAATTACTTCATTATGGTTTAAGAAAGTTTGGAAAATTTCAAAATAACCCACAAGTTTTTAATTTTATACTTTGATTCAAATGTTAGTTAATATATAACGGGGAATGAAGGGAAAAAGGTGTCTTTTTCTCTCTCCTCATCCGTTGTTATTTTCTCTCTCTTCGCAATATTTGTTGTTCATTATTGCTGCTGCTTTATTCATCGTCTTCTGATTCATTATCATTATCTTATACTTCATTCTCAACTTCATATTCTTCTTGTTGACCGTTGTTGTTGTTGTTGTTGTTGTTGTTATTACCCCAACTGCTGCTCTT
>NW_025827240.1:0-1026 GCF_002878395.1 Capsicum annuum | reverse complement strand
AAAGTGGAAACGCTGAGGGTTCAGTTAGCAGATTTGTTCAAGATGATAGAAAGATGTCAGAATAATCTTTCCAAGTGCACTCCTCATGAAGCAGGAATATGGGCCCGAAGCTTCTTCCCCGGTATCAGGTTGTCTTTACAGGATATACTACAAAGTTTAAATGGGAGAAAGAGAACTTCAGAGGCAGGTCCATATCAACCAGGGTCATCACGCAGAGCACCAGTCTGAAAGACCATTTCCTATCTTATTTCAGTTTGAGTCTTTTATGTGTCTGTCATGGTAGGGTGGTGTCTACTTTAAGTCGCAGTCAAGTTGTTTTGGTATTAGGGTCTTTATTAGTAATTTTACCTATGTCTTCTTAGGGGTCTAGAATGTCGTTTCGTATTTGTTGTTTAGTTTTAAAGTGGTCCCAAACTTTTGTACGTCTTTGTTGTTTTCTTTCTTCAAAAGGTTATAATGTTACGTCTTTCCTTGTTTGTTTATTTTCGTTTTCGTAAAAAAAAAAAATGCGGCCCGAACTACGCAAGATCTAATTCATGTACAACATGATACGTAGGCAACCTACTTTTGGGTTCGATCTAATCCTTTTGTTTCGTTGTTTTCATTATTTTTCCTCTTTTAAAGAAAAACAAAAGCCATAAAGAATTATAAAATAAAGGTAGATAACGAGAGAAAAGAAAAGAACAGAGATGGATGCAAAAAAATAACAATAATGAGCATAGAAGATAAAAATAAGTGTAGACAAAAATCAGGATGATGTTAAAATGACCTCGCTACCCTTAAAAGCTGGTAGAAATGAACATGAATTTAGGATAATTTTACCAATGTGATTCCCATGTTTGTCGTGTGCCCTAATCCTAACGGATGTCGTCTTTGATGAGCATGTTCTTTCAGATAACAGTGGTAGGTTTGCAGCACTCTGGCTAGTCACCCATACTTCACTAGATCCAAAGCAAAGCTCGCCATGGCTAGCAGGGAGATTGAAAATTCGCTCATTGACCCGGATCAGGATCACATGGAAGAAAG
>NW_025827238.1:0-1693 GCF_002878395.1 Capsicum annuum | reverse complement strand
AAAAAAAACCTTGCCTCCATAAATGCCAAAAGATGCCCAGGTGTTAAATTATCAAACCTAACCATCTGCTTAGCTAAATACTGAATCTCTAAGGATAAAGTCCTCTCCTAGGTCAAAAGATATGCCAAGTTTCCCATGCTATTCTACTTCAAGCTAAAGGCATGAACAACCACATTAGCCTTGCCTATATGGTAGAGAATAGTCAAGTTATAATCCTAAAGCAATTCAAGCCAACAACACTGCCTCATATTAAGATCTCGCTGGGTGAAGAAGTACTGAAAGATATCATGATCTAAGAAGATCTCACAATGCACTCCATACAAGTAGTGCCTCCAATACTTCAAGGTAAACATAACTACGCACAACTCCAAATCAGGGTTAGGATAATTCCTCTCATAAGAATTCAACTAACGAGACCATATGCAATCACCTTGCCTTCCTAAAACAACACAATACCTAATCTGACACATGAAGCATCGCATAACACGATAAATCCCATGCCCTTCTTGGGCAAAGCCAATGTAGAAGCTAAAGTCAACACATCCTTGAGCTTTTAAAAGCTCACCTCACAAGCATCGAACAACTAAAAGGAAATCTTCTTTTGAGTCAACTTAGTCAAAGGAGCTGCAATAGAAGAGAAACCCTCGATAATATACCGATAATAATCTGCCAGGCCAACAAAACTCTGAATCTCGATGAAAAAAGTATGTCTAGCCCAATCACGAACTGCTGCAAGCTTGGCTTGATCAATGATAATATCTTCCTTAGTCACGACATGACCAAAGAAAGAAACAGACTCCAACCAAAATACGCACTTACACTCTGCTTGGATGGTAGTTTGCCATGGTTTCATAATGTATGGTACTGTATGGTATGTTATGGTATTGTACTGTACAATGTAGTACAATATCATGTTTACATAGACTGTATCGTTCACTGCTGTTTAATAATAGTTGTATTGTTTGGTTTGATAGTATGGTACTGTATCATAACTGATAAATTTACTAAAATACTCTTAATTATTATAAATGTTAAATTTATCAATATTTGTTAATAAAATAATTTTCTTCCTACTAGTTTGACATAAATTATGTCATGTAGATATATTAAGTTGTTAAATTAATGTAAATTCAAATAAAGTCAATAAAAGAGTAGATCAAAATAAATATAATCGGATTCATTTTTTATAGCAATTATTGTTTTTTTGGTGTTTTGAAACGTGACACCAATGACAAGTACAACATTTGAATGCATCTTTTGTGTATGCTACGGGTATGTTCGGTATTGAATTCAAAAAAATATTTTTTAGTAAAATAAATTATTTCTTACTTATTTTCTTGTGTTCATTACACAAGTTGGAAAATATCTTCTAAAAGTATTTGTATATATTTAACAGAAAATAATGAAAAAGAATACGATAGAGGGGGCAGGTAAGAAAAATTTAAATTTTTTTAAGAAAAATATTTGTGAGGTGGGGACAGTGGAGTTAGAGGTCGGGGTAGAGGCTGGGGTAAGGAAAAATTTAATTTTTTTTTAAGAAAAATAAATTTTCTTGGAAGAGGGGATGGGGAACTATTATTTCTTTTTTGAGAGAGAGGGGAGCTGGTAGGGGTGGGTGAAAGTTTTAAAAAATAAATTTTAAAAGTAAAAAGGCAATTGGTAGATGGGGGAGAGGGCTAGTAGGTAAAAGGGG
>NW_025827237.1:0-1003 GCF_002878395.1 Capsicum annuum | reverse complement strand
AGTCCCTAAACATAACCATTTTCAAATGACTAAGTATCAAAACAAAACCACATTAAAATAAAAAATCCCCATTAAAATCCATATACTTAATTATCTTCAAGTGACTAAGTATCAAAACAAAATGACATTCAAAACACAAAATCTCCTTTAAAGTTTCTACGCTTATCAATTTCAAGTAACTAAGTCACCAACCAGACTATTTAAAACACAAAATCCTGTTTGACGTCCATACACTTAACAATTTGGAAGTAACTAAGTCACCAACCAAACCATATTCAAAACACAAAATCCCCTTTAAAGTCCCTACACTTCACCATTTTCAAGTAACTAAGTCACCAATAAAACCACATTAAAATCAAAAAATATCCTTTAAAGTTCCGATAATTAACCATTTTTAACAGTCTAAGTTTCATTACAAAACCACACTCAAAACAAAAATTCCCCATTAAAATTTTTAAAGTTAACCATTTTCATGTGACTAGGAATCAAAACCAAAGAATATTCGAGACCAAAAATCCCCTTTAAAGTCCCTACATTTAACCATTTTCAAGTAACTAAGTTACCAACCAAACAACATTCAAAACACAAACTCCCCTTTGAAGTCTTTACACTTATCATTTTCAAGTAACCAAGTCAAAATCAAACCACATTCAAAACACAAAATCCCCTTTAAGGTCCCTAAACCTAACCTTTTTCATGTAACTAAGTCACCAACCAAACCACATTCAAAACAATAAAATCCTCTTTAAATTCCCTAAGCTTAACCATTTTCAAATGATTATGTGTCAAAGTAAAACCATGTTAAAAAAAAATCTCCTTTAAAGTCTCTACACCTGACCATTTTCAAATGACTATGTATCAAAATGAAACCACATTTAAAACAAAAAGTCCCCTTTAAAGTCCCTACACTTAACTATTTTTAAGTGACTAAGTATCAAACAAAACCACATTCAAAACACAAAAGCCCCTTCAAAGTCCCTAAACTTAATCATTTTCAAATGAC
>NW_025827236.1:0-1539 GCF_002878395.1 Capsicum annuum | reverse complement strand
TTGCAATTCGAGGATCGATCTCCTTTTGGCCCGACTAAATTGAAGTGGCCTTAAAATTAGGTTTATTAAGGTCTTGAAACATTTGTGAGTCATATTCAATATGTTAAGGACTTTTTTTTTACCCTTTTTCGTAATTAAAATTAACATGGAGTGAGTAATTTTTTTTTCAATCTAAGCTCGGATTTGAAGTTGTAATCATTAGGAATATCCAAATTCTTTATATATTATGAATATTTTTTCAATCTCAAAACAAAAAATTTAAGGAATTCTTATAATCTCAATACATTGAGCAAATTTTATCAGAAAAACAAAGATAAACATAATTATACTGCAATTGCATTAAGCACCATATATGCTTTTCTAAGCGGGTTTCAATTTCTCCAACATTTATAAATTATTCATTAAGAAGTAAATTGTTGATTTGACAATTTCTATAACAATACATATACTAACAACAAATCATAAAGAGCTTGTATCCGCCTATAGTTACAATATTTTTTTTCTAGACAATTTTTTTTTAATTGCTGGCAGTATCACATATATATTCTAAGATCATCCAAAATACTAAATTCACCCAACAAAAACCCATAATTATCCACAACTGGAACTCCCAATTTATGTGAATATTTCACTTCTTGATTTTCTGAAATTTTCACCCAAGTCCCCATCATTAATTCTTCATCAGTTTCTTCAACCCCATTTGATGTATTCGTATTCTCATCAATACTCATTGACGATTTTTCTTCAAACTCATCAGTAACACAAGATTCTTGATCAGATTTTTCAAAAATCTAGCCATTTTTTACACTTTTATCCATGTCTAGTTCTTCAAATTCAAGCTTCTAAGACTCGTAATTTTTCGAAGCGTCTTCATCCATAACAAAAGTACCCAACCAAATCATTTTCTTGTTCAATGGGTGTTTAATTTCAGCACAAAATTTCCCATTTTTTCTCTTACGTACCCCAATAGGGTACAATCTGATACAAGTCTTCTTTGATATTCTGTTGTAGGGTTTCATGATCAAAGTTTTGAGAGGGAAAAAAGGGGCAATTTCTGTAAAGAACAAAGTATAAAAAAAGCTTGGAATGTGAAGGAAAAAGGAATAAATAGTGAACACATATATATGAGTAATTAGAGAACCAATTAAGGAAACTTTTATTCTCTTTCTATTTGGAAAATGATTTAACAAAACGAGTAAAGTATTGATGAGAAATTGTTGCATATTATTAGTCACTGTATTTATTAGTATCCTAATTCGACACTGAATATTTAATCTCTAAATTTGGTAGAATACCACATTTAGGAGTGCGGAGCCTAAAAGGTAAGTTTTTTGGAATAAGGTAAACTCACCATTTTACCTTACATTCTAACATTTGCACTGACGACGTTAACTTCTTAATAGACAAGGTAAACACCTGTGTTTACCTTGTCCCTTTTGGAATTTTATAGTATTGGGGTGCCCTTTTGAAATTTTGACTAAAAAAACTTGCTTTTTAGGCTCTGGACTCCCACATTTGGTCTAGTATTAAATGAAATAT
>NW_025827235.1:0-1941 GCF_002878395.1 Capsicum annuum | reverse complement strand
CCAAATTGAAGGAAATTCATGCATAGAAAAGAAGTATTTCCTCCGTTTCATTTTATTTGTCATTTTTTAATCGGACACGACATTTAAGAAATGAATGATGACTTTATAAGGTTTATAAAATTGCTCCTCTTAAAGTCACTTTAATATTTACTTTTTAATTATCTTATTTTGTGGAATCCAGTAAAGATAAATCACTTTAACTCAACTAATTAACGAAAACAAAAGAACTTCAATTATCCTAATAGCATCATGCATACGCTTAAACTATTTTTTATTTTTTTACTAATATATTATGAAGGTCTAATAGATTCTTTGAGATGACTAATATTATTATCTATTGAGTTGGTTAGACATATCGTATTTTATATATATATATATATACATACACACGTACATATATATATATATATATATATTCGATATTCGGTAAATACCGAATACCAAACGGTATTAATATCTTGTACCAAACTCAATACCGATTACCGAAATGTTAAAATTTTACTCCCAAATACCATACCAAATACCGAATTATCGAATACCAATTATCAAATTTTTTGTTTCGGCTTGGTAATTCAGTTTTTGGTATTTTATGCCCAGCCCTACTCATCACGACATGATTTCCACCATCAAAACTTCATTGGGATTCACCTGAGTATTATTTTTTGGGAAAAGGCTCAAATATGCCATCGAACTATTAGAAATGACTCATTTGTGCCATCCGTTAAAAGTTTGGCTCGTTTATGCAATTGACATTACAAAACATGTTCATCCATGTCATTACTTGTTAACGATGGTTTTTCAAAAACAATCTTGCCATGTGTCGTCTTACTAGAGGTCCACATCATAAATTAATTATGAAAAAAGGCTCAAATATGTCATCGGACTATCAAAAATGACTCATTTATGCTATCCATTAAAATTTCAATAATCTTTCCTTAATTGAAAGGGAATAAGAGATGGAAATTTTGTAGGATTTTCATCGGATTTCACATCTTCTAAGTGAACCTTTTAATTTTCATCGGACTTGAATGTTATTTTAGTGAAAGCAACCTTTAATGCATTATTTATTATTTTTTAAAAGAGAAAATCTAAAAAGTACATGTATTTGTGATGGTGGTATATTAAGTTTTTTTTTCAACATCTAAACTCTAAAATCTACATGTATCTTTTTAATTAGGTGGCAACATTTGGTTGGAGTACTAGTCCACGTAAGAGCAATTTTCACGCATATGTGCTGCAAGATTGAGGTATTTTTTTTTGTTCAGCTTTTGTATAGTTAAAGGGACTATTTGTACGCTGGCAAAGTTAATATGTAAAATCTACGTGTATTTTTTTAATTAGGTGGCAGCATTTAGAGTACTAGTCCACGTAGGAACGATTGAGTTTCACGTATATGTGTTGCAAGATTGAAGTATTTTTTTTCAGCTTTTGTATTGTTAAAGGGCCTACTTGTATACTGGCAATGTTAAAGCTCATAGTTATAATTTGATGTCAAGTTAAAGGTCCTATTTATGTATTATGACTTTTGAAAAACCGCCTTAACAAATATTGGATATGTTTTGCAACGGCATTGGCATAAACGAACTAAACTTTTAATGGATGACATAAATGAGCTATTTCTGATAGTTTAATGACAATTTTAAGCTTTTTCTCTTTGTTTTAATTAAAGAAGTGGACCTCTAATAAGACGATACGTGGTAAAGTTGTTTTTGAAAAATCACCGTTAACAAGTAATGACATTTATGAACTTATTTTATAACGGCGATGACATAAATGAGTCAAACTTTTAACGGATGACATAGTTGAGCCATTTCTAATAGATGGATGACATAGTTTGCCAATGTATTCCTTATTTATATGAGATTAGAAGAATGTTGCTCCTAATCTCTAGTTTTTCCCAAAAAAAGATAAATTAAGATTTGGTTTTGAGGGAAAAAATTA
>NW_025827234.1:0-2467 GCF_002878395.1 Capsicum annuum | reverse complement strand
ATTTTGTTCGTTACTTGATCTTCTCCATGATTCGAGAGCTATTAAAGAAATCAATTTAAGAATAGGAAGCATCTAGAAGAAGCTCTTACTCATTTGATGTCGGTGCAGAAAAATTAAGGAAGTTGCTCGGACTCTTCAAAAATTGTGAGTATGACAAATTGTGGTCACAACCAACATGGCTATAGTGCAGTGACGAGACTATACTCACAATCTCCTTCTTCCGGCCACACATCTTCTCCATACTCTTCATTTTTCACTTCGGCTTCTTTTTGCTCTCCATCTTGTGGTTTGTCATCATTCTTAACCGATTCAATGCCCACTTCTTCTCCAAGATAGTACAATCTACCCCCCCCCCCCCCCTTAGGATCATATTCCGCCAGTTTGGGCACTCACTAGCCTTGTACCCCCACCCTTGACACTTGAAGCATTGAAACCCCTTGGGATTGGAAGTAGAATTCAATTTACCTTCATACCTTGGAGGATGTTTTTGGAAACCCTTAGTGGCCTCGGGTTGGGTAGCCATGAATGAGTTCTCTTTGAGCTCCCTCTCAAACTCTAAATCCGCGTGGAAGATGCCATCTACGGTGTCAAATTTGTGAAGCATCATGCGAGTGGAGATGTCGTTGTTTAACCCAACCTTGAAGCGCACAATGCCATGACTTACTTGCTCGCCTCGGTGGTCAAGTTTCAACATCAATTGTTGAAATTCATCGTAGTAAGCCATGACACTCTTGCTCCCTTGCCTCAAATTATAAAATTTGGCAAGAAGCTCATGCCTATAAGTCTCGGGCAAATACAGTTGCCGCATAAGGTTCTTCAACCAAAACCAAAGAGGAGGTTGTCCCCCAATCATCTCATTCCTAAACCGTTTAACATACTCCCACCATGTGTTAGGCCCTAGTTTCGGTTGGATTTTTTCTGTTTAAAAGGAATGTTCTTACACTATCAAGCATCAAAACTAAGAAAATAAACCCCACAAGGTTCTATTTATACAACATTACAAATAATAGAGAAATGACAAAAGAGCCCTTTAGTGACTAGTCTTCAAAAATACTCAAAAGTGTCATGATCATGATCATACTTGTATCATGGAGGGAGTATCTATCAAGCAAAGAGGTGTCTATTAAGCGTCAAATAGAGAGTGTATAGAAGTAAACAACAACAACAACAACATACCGAGTGTATTCCCACATAGTGGGGTTGGGGGTAGGGTGCATGCAAATCATACCACTACCTCAGGTGAAGTAGAGAGGCTGTTTACAATAGACGCCGGGCTTAGTATCGATAGTGTATAGAAGTAAACATTTAAAGAAAAAGGCAATCCAGCTATTGATGGCACTGGTCAGATATTGACCTGTGCCTTGTGTATTAATGTTTAAGAATTTGGAAAATGCATAAATAATCCCTTGAGAATAGGGTGTAAAGGATTGCCCGTAAAGTTAAAGCGTGTAATAGGCTTTTCCAGATAAGTTTAAGACGATAATTTGTGTATTATCCCTTCAAATATTAAATACATGAAGGAAGGGAAATGACAATTTACCTCATGTTACCATGAATGAAGGGCAAACATGCTTTCCCTTTTTACACTATAAGTTCTTTAAAAATGTGTATATATATCTAGATGAATGTTAAAGGGGAGCCTTGGAGTAATTGGTAAAGTTGCTGCCATGTGACGGAGGTCACAGGTTCAAGCCTTGGAAACAGCCTCTGGCAGAAATGCAAGGTAAGGATGCTTACAATACACCCTTGTGGTGGGGCCCTTCCCCGGACATCGCGCATAGCGGTAGCTTAGTGCACCGGGCTGCACTTTTTTATCTAGATGAATGTCAAAGTATAGTTTGGCTATCTAAGTTGTGGAGGACTCCTCCATGTTAGGGAGTGACTTCCTTTATAAAAGTAAACAAAATAGAAAATATGAACTTGGGAGAACTCCTCCCGATTATTATATGGATTGATCATATAAGCAAGTTTCCAAAAATTATGAAATGAATTAATCTAAAAAGTCCTTTGGTTTGGCTTGTCTAATTCTGAAACCCGGCAGTTGCATCTTATCCAATATGTATTTCCCTTTTGCTTCATTCTGTAAGTCTTCAAAGTTTTAAGGTCATACTTGTTTCAGATAGTGAAGATTCCAGTTAAGCCATTGCATATGACACTTCATTTTCCTTTGGTAACAGTTTGTCATCGCGTATTTCCTAGCACAAAATCGGCAACTGATTATAATAGTTTTTAGAGAAATATGATAGAGGAGTCTTTGAATTTGTGCGTAGGTGAAGGAATTCGTGACAACAATGCAACAGGAGGGGATGAAGGACTAATAAAAGCGCCAAAGGTTCTTGCAGACATTGTGGGGTTGGTAATGGGTTCTGTATATTTGGATTGCGCCTTTGATGTGAATGCTTTCTGGGTGGTCAGTTTCTTTCTTACTATTTAAGTATGTGTTGGCCATGAATCTTATAAGAACTCT
>NW_025827233.1:0-3214 GCF_002878395.1 Capsicum annuum | reverse complement strand
TATTTTTTGTCCAAAGTTGGACTGGAAGACCCGATTGAAAATAGCTTCGGAGGCTGCTAAAGGTCTGGAATCTCTCCATGAGCATGTCAATCCCCCAGTTATTCATAGAGATCTCAAGAGTACCAATATACTTTTGGACAAAATTTCCATGCCAAAGTTTCTGACTTTGGATTGGCCAAGCTTGGATGTGATAAAGCTAGCGGGCATGTCTTGTTACCCAAATAGCTTGAATCACTGACGATTCAAGGATTTGGAATAAGCTATTGCAGAACAGCACCACAAGTTAAGAACAGAGAAGAGAGATTTTAGAGAAGAAAGCAATGAATTGTATTATTCTAAAACTCTTGTACACTTCACTAGTTTATATACAATTGTAGAATTGACCCACTCCCTCTAATTCTCAACTAACTATCAGCTCAACTACCTTTCATGAACAATATCTCAATGTAACAGTAATGAACAGTGGCTAGTTTAACTAACTGTCAGTTATAACATATTTTGCTGACATGGCAAATTCCAATTCTAATTAGCTAATTGTTGACATGACAATTTCCAATTCTAATTAGCTAATTAGTGTGACAATACTCCCTCCCCAAAAGAGATCCTTGTCCTCAAGGATGAAAATAAGGAAATCTGACTTTCAAGGCCTCATAAAACTCCCAGCTAGCATCATCAGCAGGTAAGTCTTCCCATTTGACTAGAACTTGTGCCACAGCTTTTCCACCTTTCTTGACTCTTCTCTTCTGAAGAATACTTTCAGGATTGGGATAAAGAGGATGAGCAATGTCAAGGACAGGGGTAGTGAAATTTGCGTAGGCAATGCAAAGCACTTCTTTAACAAGGACACATGGACAGTGGGATAAATCTTAATAGTATCAGGAAAAGCAAGAGTGTAAGCCACTGATCCCACCTTTTTCAGAATTTGAAATGGCCCATAGTAATTGGCAGCTAACTTATGGAAGGAATGGCCAGAAACAGTAGTTTGTTTATAGGGATGGATCTTGAAATACACCCAGTCACCAACCTCAAAAACTCTGTCTCTTCTATGCAAATCTTCCTGTTGTTTCATTCTCAATTGAGCCCTCCTCAAGTGGTGTTTTAATAGGTCCAACTTTATCTCTCTGTTAAGCAAGGTAGCATCCACCTCTGTAGAAGCTGATTCACCAGGCAAATAAGGTAAATGTAATGGAGGTGGCCTTCCATAAAGTGCCTCATAGGGAGTTATTTGAATAGCACTATGGAAACAAGTATTGTACCAGTATTCAGCCATATCCAGGAAAGAGAACCAAGTATGAGGTTCCTCACTACAAAAACATCTCAAGTAAGTTTCTAAGCTTCTATTTAGCACTTCAGTTTGACCATCGAACTGAGGGTGATAAGCTGAGGAAGTGTGCAATTGAACTCCTTTTAGGTTGAATAATTCTTGCCAAAAATTACTGAGGAAAACAACATCCCTGTCGCTAGTTATGGCATCAGGTAATCTATGTAACTTAACCATTGTATCCATGAATACCTCAGCTATAGACTGAGTAGTATAAGGGTACTTCAGAGGTAGAAAATGAGCATATTTACTAAGCCTATCCATAACTACTAGAATGACTTTATATCCTTCGAATTTAGGCAGACCATCAATAAAATCTAAGCTGATTTGGAACCAAACTACCTTAGGAATGGGCAATGGTTGTAGTAGGCTAGGGTAAGCAGCTAAATCAGCCTTATTCTCCTGACAAGTATCACAGCGCTGGACAAACAACTTTACATCATCTCTAATACCCTTCCAGTAGAAAAGAGTTAACAGTTTCTTAAGAGTGGCTTCTACACCTGAATGTCCCCCTTGAGCAGATGAATGCCAAAAGGAAATAATATCATGTCGAAGTTGAGGTACATTACCCACCACCAACTTTCCTTTCCTTCTGAGTTGATTATGATGCCAAGTAAATTGTTTATGCCAATTTGGATTAGCCATGAGTTCTGTAATGAGAAGCTGTAAAGCAGGATCACCTTCCCAATTGGCTGCTATAGCTTGTGAAAGATCAGAACTAGTATTAGAGAGCACTAAAGTCATTAATTCAGCACCTTGCACCCTAGACAAGGCATCAGCATCAGACACCTTGTTTTCTACCCCCTTTTTATATTCAATGACATAGTCAAAGGGCATTAGTTTTGTGAGCCACAACAACTGTGAATTAGTATGTAGTTTCTGCTCTAATAGATACTTCAAAGCCTTTTGATCTGTTCTAATGACAAACTTTTGATTCAAGAGATAATGTGACCACTTGGTTACAGCATGTACAATAGCAAATAGTTCTCTGTCATACACTGATAAGGCTGCATGTTTAGGTGAAAGGCCTTTACTAATAAATGCAATGGGGTGACCTTCTTACATTAGTACAACCCCAATCCCTACTCCACTAGCATCAGTTTCCACTACAAACAACTTAGTTATGTCAGGTAGAGCTAATACAGGTGCTTTTGTCAATACCTCCTTAAGTTGTGTAATTGCCTTAGAAGCTTCATCATTCCACTAGAACTTGTTCTTCTTCATGAGATCATGCAAAGGTCTTGACATAGTCCCAAAACCCTGAATAAACCTTCTATAATACCCAGCTAATCCAAGAAAACCTCTCAACTGTTTAATAGTTGTTGGAGTTGGTCAATCTCTTACAGCAACAATCTTCAGAGGATCTGTAGACACTCCTTCTTGAGTGATGAAATGGCCTAGATACTCAATCCTTTTGACTCCAAAAAAGCATTTGGAGTGCTTAACAAACAATTGGTGATGTTGCATAACCTCAAAAACAGAACTCAAGTATTCTAGATGCTCATCTATACTTCTGCTGTATATTAATATGTCATCAAAGAAAACAAGGATATATTTCCTCAGAAAGCCCTTGAATACAGCATTCATCAAGCCCTAAAATGAAGCAGGTGCATTTAATAGCCCAAAAGGCATAACCACATATTCAAAATGCCCAAAATGAGTTCTGAAAGCTATTTTAGGTATATCATCATTTGCCATCCTTAACTGGTGATAACCAGATCTAAGGTCATCTTAGAAAAAATTATAAAACCCCCAAGCTCATCCAAAAAGTCTTCAACAACTGGAATTGGGAACTTGTTCTTGACAGTTTGTTTGCTCAAGTCTCTATAATCAACACACAATCTCATGTACCATCTTTCTTTCCAACCAATACTACTAGAGCTGCAAATGGAC
>NW_025827232.1:0-1058 GCF_002878395.1 Capsicum annuum | reverse complement strand
CGGTTCCTGGACAGAAAGTAAAATCTGACTTTTCAGGAGGGTCCTGAACAGAAAGTAAAATCCCCTTTTCAGGAGGGTTCTGAACAAAATGTGTAATCCCATTTTTTAAGAGGGTCCTAAACAAAATATAAAATCCCATTTTTTAGGAGGGTACTGAACATATAGTAAAATCCCATTTTTCAGGAGGGTCCTGAACAGAAAGTAAAATCCCATTTTTTAGGAGGGTTCTGAACATAAAGTGAAATCCCATTTTTCAATAGGGTCCTGAACAGTATGTAAAATCCCATTTTTCAGGAGGGTCCGGAACATAAAGTGAAATCCCATTTTTCGGAGGGTGCTGAACGGAAAATAAAATCCCATTTTTTGGAGGATCATGAACATAAAGTGATATACCATTTTTCAAGAAGAGAAAGTAAAATCATATTTTTCTAGAGGGTACTGAACATAAATTGAAATCCCATTTTTTAGGTAGGTCATGAACAGAATGTAAAATCTCATTTTTCTGGAGGGATCTGAACATAAAGTGAAATCCCATTTTTTAGTAGGGTCCTGAACAGAAAGTAAAATCCCATTTTACAGGAGGTTCCAGAACATAAGGTGAAATCCCATTTTTCAGGAGGGTCCCGAACATAAAGTAAAATCCCATTTTTCAGGAGGGGCCTGAACATAAAGTGAAATCCCATTTTTAAGGAGAGTCCAAAACATAAAGTGAAATCCAATTTTTAGGAGGGTCCAGAACAGAAGGTAAAATTTGATTTTTTAGGAGGGCCGAGAATGTATAGTAAAATCTCATTTTTCAGGAGGGCCCTGAAAATAAAGTAAAATTCCATTTTTCAGGAGGGTACAGAACATATAGTAAAATCCCATTTTTTAGGAGGGTTCTAAAAAGAAAGTAAAATTCTATTTTTCCGGAGGGTTCTGAACATAATGTGAAATCCCATTTTTCAAGAGGGTCCTAAACAGAAAGTAAAACCCATTTTTCCAGAGGGTTGTGAACCGAAAATAAAATTCCATTTTTTAGGAAGATCTTGAACATAAAGTGATATCCCATTTTTCAA
>NW_025827231.1:0-1924 GCF_002878395.1 Capsicum annuum | reverse complement strand
GAGTATGAAAGGCCAAATGAGAATGCTCCTGAACTAATAAATTTGCTTGACTTCATTATTGGTATGACCAAAGCTATTGATGATCACCATGTTAAGATGAATTATGGGATATATGTATGTGTCATCATGAGATTTATATAAATAAATTTAGTTAATGCTAGGTGTGTGCTTGGAATACCTCATGTTGTGTTGTTTCAGCAGATGGTATGAAATATTCCATGTTGGAAGGTGTGGAGGATGGGGATTAGGTTAGATGGTTAGGGGGTGGGAGGGTGTCGGTGATAGCAGGGGAGTGTTCTATATTTGTGGCTAGCGTTGTTAGTTTATTCTGCATATTGTACAAGTTTATATGCATTCATGTATGTCTGTTATATTGTTATTGATTCTAAGATGGGGGTCTATCGAAAACAACCTCTCTACTTTACCTGAGAATCTGAGATAGTGATATGGACTGCGTACACTCTATCCTCTCCAGACCCTACTAGGTAGGAATACACTAGGTATGTTGTTGTTGGATGTTTAAGTTCTTTTTGGTTTTTACTTTTAGGGATTGATGTTTGTTGTGTCTTCCCATGTAAACTGTCACGACCCGAACTAGGGCCTGGCTGTGACGGACATCTCAAACCATGAAGGCCCGAAATGCCTTTCTCTATCTGGTAATCATGCACAATATTCATATGATAAAAGAAGATGCGGAAACATAATCTTCTACGGAAGCATAGTCAATTCTGAAATCAATATAAGTATGGAAAGTATAAATCAACTACATCTGAATAAAATTTGACTGAGTCAGCGAAATCTCTACCACATGAAAATCTGACAACTGTCTGAAACTGGAACAAGGCCCTCAGTAGATCAAAACGAAAATAAGTGACATAATCTGAAAAGAGAGGCCTTCTGAAATAGAGAAGGCTCACCATTTGGACACTGCAACTCTGTCTGATAAAAATCTACTGCTTTTCTGGACCCCTATACCGAGCCTCAGAACTTGGAGGGAGGAGGGGGGTCAATACAAATGTACTGGTACGCAAACAAATCCAAAATAAAGCTTTCATATAAATAAAATAGCTGGAGAGTAATTTGTCAAAATGTAATACGTGAAATAGTTCTAAAACACATGGGAACTTTCTAAAAATCATAAATCATTCTTGTCAATGCAATATCTGATCTTTGTATTACTTCTGAGTTAGGTGGGATTCCCCTACAAGTCTGATATTCCATGGGCTATATGAAATTCGTCATTGACTCGGCGGGAAAGCCCCCAGCCCGAGTATGCTGTAAGGGTTAGAGTGTCTGAGTCTGATACGCCACAAGGCTCTAGGCCAGCGTAATATAATAAACCCAGATCAACAAATCACGATTTTGGGCAATGAGTTGTCTGAACCCATGCCTTCTTCGAGGAACTACCTAAGCTCTCTTTGTGCCCATTTTTATCCTGTTTTGAATCATGCATTTTTTCTAGTTTCAATATTTGAAAAGTTTGATTTCAAACATGCATTCTATTCTGTTCTGAATTCTATCATGGTATAATCAGAATAGGTGTCTTCACACCAAGACTTGCAAGTCCTATTTCTGAGCCATATTGCATCATGCATAATTCTTTCATTAAAACACAGTTCAGACAGCCCAAACATGCAAGCAGTATAAAAGATTTCATGTTCCAAAAACACCAGTCAAAACTATGCTGAGATCATTCAAACATGTGGTGGTCATGCATTCTTTTGGCAAATCATGCTACTCTTTGTTATATGCATATTCAACATTCATCACATGCATAACCATATCCTTTTATTTTTGAAATCATAGTCAAGTCATAACATAAGTCAAGACATTTGATATCATGCTTTCAAGATGCAACTTAGAACAATTCATAGTATATCATAAGTAAATAAAAATCATCACAAGAGAGGGATTTTTCATGAAT
>NW_025827230.1:0-1840 GCF_002878395.1 Capsicum annuum | reverse complement strand
GAAAGCATAAACTCCTACAAAAATGAACATTACAAAAAATTCTTTTGGTTTTATAGAAAGGAATAACAGCCTTCACTCAAAGAAAAAAAACTATAGATGTAAAATTGAAACTCATTTCTACTGGGGCCTTGTATAGCACGGATTCCTAGAGAAAGCACTCTTGCGGAAAGATAGTCCATCTTGGCCTCGGAAGAAAGTTGAAACAATAGTTAAAACCTTAAATTATTTAGCATCTCTTGAGAAAGATCGAGTATGCAAGCCTCTTTGTTGTGTAAATATATATATAGAGAGAGAGTATGAAGCATTATAATTAGCCAAGTGACACCATAAAATCGTGTCAAGTGTACAGATTTAGGACAAGACTAACAATATTGTAATAAAAAATTTAAATTAAAAGATTTAAATATTTGCATTTGAAAGTATTAAAAAAATTTTAAAAAAAATTATCATTAGCTTGAAATTAGGAACTGAAGAGTTATAAATTAATTCTTCCTTAGCATTTGCAATAGCTACGGTAAGAACAACAACAATAATCCAAACCCCCTGCTTCCAATTGTTTTAAAGTTGTTAATAGAATTCATATTTTCAAATGGTAATTATCTTTTATAAAAAAAATATGTATATTTTTTAACAAACAAATAAAGAAAAAGAAGATAAAAGAAACAAAATAGAAAAAAGTTTAAACAAACTCTATATATAATAATAATAATAATATTTTAAAAAATGTCCTACACGGCACTTACCCCTTACAGCCTGTTTGGATGGTGGTTTACTACGGTTTTATAATGTATGGTATGGTGTAGTACCATGTTTGGATGGACTGTATCATTCACTGCGGTTTAATAATAGATTTTTTATTTGGTTTGATGGTATGGTATGGTATGGTAACAAGTAAATTTATTAAAATGCCCCTAATTATAATACATTTGAGATATCAACTCTTTTATCCATATCAGTGCTAGCGTAACCAGTTGTCCTTTCTTTCTTAATGCTTCTCGTAGCTACCCTATGATCCTTTTAAGATGCCAAATTCACAAGGATATTTGCTAAACAAAGGTTTGACGAACGCAAACTAATGCAATCAGGAAGTACTTCCCAATCAATAAAATAATTGGTATACATGTATGTATCTTAGAGTTCAAAAATCACTTCCCATGTATATGCTTTTTGTGCATTCACTCTGTTTCCCTTCATTTCAATTTTCAATTTTTTTTTTGATCGAATTGAGTTTTTATTGGCATTAAAAACTACTACTACTAAATAACTGTGATCATTTTTCTCACTCTTTGAATTTTTATATTGCTAACAGGAAGTCTTTCAATCTTCGATATTGTTAACAAATGCGTAGTCTTAGCATGTATTTTGTTGATAAGGCTAAAATAGGATTAAAGAAAATTATATAAGGGTATAGTTGGAAAAGAAAAACGAAAACCATGGCACACCACCAATTTGGTGGTTCAATAAATTGCTTCATTCCATGGTTATCAAATCATGGAATAGTAACATACCATACCACCATTTTTAGAAAACCATGGAAACAAACATGGTTCCCATGGTAATCATACCATACCATACCATACCATGGGAAACCACCATCCAAACAGGTTGTTATGTGATAAAGTTTACTATTGAATTTGAATGGCAAAATGACCTTCTGGACCCTTGTACTATGTCAATTTTGTAAGTTGGACACTTCTACTTATATGTTTGTCATCTGGACCTCTGAACCCGCTAAAAAGCAATATTTTAAACCCTTTTTTGGTGAGTGTAGCACACTCTTCCCACGTCAGCTGCCACGTCAACTGCCACGTCTTTTTCACATTATTTTTAAATATAAAAA
>NW_025827229.1:0-2957 GCF_002878395.1 Capsicum annuum | reverse complement strand
TTTCTATATTTTAACTAATCTTTAGAAAAAAAGATTATGTTCTCTCTTTTAGTAGACAGACTTCATAAGAAGGTTATGTTTTTGTCTAAGCCAATCAAGCGCCTCCTCAAATAACTATTATGATAATCTATATTTAAAATGATTGGCTAACAAGTTTAAATTTAAAAGTACATACCCTCTAATAATTTGTATTTCACTAATGAGCTACAACAATGTGAACTCTTTCTTAATTTTGATTGTGACTATTTATTATAATCCGATATACTATTTGGATCCTACTAATTAACTATGAAATTAATTGTATTTGAACAATAAACCGTGTTTTCTAATATGTTCGTCGTGAAAATAGAGAAATATTTGCACTCTAACAAATGAATTTGGATGATTTAAATCAAAACAAATAGTTGATAAATAAAATAATATACTCCAATCATAACACGATTTCTGACACTCATCCTATCTTAACAAAATAAAAATAAAATATTAGACTCACACATTTAGAAACACTTCTATCACATGATTTCAGACACTCACTCTATCTTAACAAAATAAAATAAAATAAAATAAAATTATAGACTCACACATTTTGAGACCTTTCTATCAGACAAACATATCAAAAATAAAATTTTAAAAACTACTCCAGACTTAGCACATTCTTACACATCCCTCTTATAAAAAAGATCCACATGATTTTTTCTCTAATTAAAGTCTCAAGTTCAAGTCCAAATTATTTTGTTCTTCAGCTATGTTAACTATTTCATCTGCATTTGATGAAATAGGAACATCCAATTGATTCATCAATTGTTGTGTAGCAATAGTCTCATTTGTATATGCAAATGTTGACTTTGAACCCACAACAATCCTGTTTCTTCTTGCCATTTGTTGTCTATTGACTGGTGGTGCGCTGATTCATCTTATCAGCTGGTTACGATTCAACAATGATGTTGGTTGGACAGCAATTTCATCATTTCTTTGCAAACTTGCATGTTGTGGGGCAGCATGTTGAGATGATAGGGAATTTTCTGGCAAAATAATGTTGGATGCATATACATGAGAATGTAGAATGACATCCTTCTCAATCAATGGGTGAGTAGTTCGAACATGATTTTTGAATTCAAAATGAGTGCGAAATATTCCATTGCATAAAGGGCAATGAAGTAGTACACGAGAAGGTGCTACAAACAAAGGAGAAAAATTTGCATGATGCATATTTGAAGTATGAATGACAAAATCTTTCTCCAAAGTAAGAAATGATTTAGAGAAAAGAACCAACTGTGCACTATAATTTGTAAAAGGTGAAAAAAATTTATAGTTTTTTTTTCATGGTATAACCTTCCTTCTTTTATGTATTTCATTTACAATGATAAGTTCAAAATAAATACTTAATTTGAGCTTTAAATTTGTATTTATACTCAGTATTATACCATATTACACCAATCTGATCTTTTTTTGAATTTTAATTTCATTAGTAAATTGTAGTAATTTGATCTTTTCTAAATTATGACTATCATTATGTTATAGTAATTTAATACATTATAGAATGGATCATATTAAATTCTAAAATTATAAAATGGGTACTTAGTTTGAGATTTAAAATTGGCAAAATAGCTCGATGAACTCTTGTATTTGGTCTGGATTGTAAAGTGGATACTTTTACTTAGCCATTTGTCATCTGAACCCCTCAACCCATCAAAATCCAACATTTTAAACACTATTTTGATGATATGACATTAAATTGTTGAGTTGGCAAAATGAGTGTCGGTGTGGGCAAAATGTGTATTTATACGCGTGGTACAACTTTTTAATTTTAAAATATTTTTAAAACTTAAAAATTAATAAATTCTTAAAAAAAGAATTAAAAAAGGCCCCTCCCCCAACCCCTCACCCGTCCAGAACCCCCTCACCCCCACTTCCGTCCAGCACCCCCCACCCTACCACCACCGCCGTCCAGCACCCCCACCTCCAGCCCACTCCCCCACGTCCAGCGCCTCCTCACCCTTCACTTCCATCCAGCACTCCCACCCAACCCTCACCCCCGTCCAACACCTCTACCCCTACCCCCGTCCAATACCTCTCACCGGACCCCTACCGCCGTCCAACACCCCCAGCCCCCTCCGCAGCACCACCTTCCTTTGCACCTGCCATCCCTCACCCCACCTACAACCCTCCCCAATCCCCTTCATTCACAACAGCCAACCCTTACCCCCAAATCGCACCAGCTCCCCCACCCTCCAAAAAAAAAAACAAAAAAATTTGAATTCATTTTTTATTTTATTTTAAAAATTTTTTCTCTCAATTCAAATCTTTTATTTTTTTTTTTGGATTAAAAAATTTAAATTTGAAATCTTTTCATATTTTTTTGGATTAAGAAAGTGAGTGATAGTGGATATTGAAAAAATAGTGAATTTCATGAATAACTTGAAAAAACTTAAAGTTTTTGTGAATTTGTTAAAGTTATTCAAATTTAAAAATCAAAAATTTATATATGAATTTATAGTTAAAAATTTAAATTAGTTGGAGAAGAATTTTAATTATTTGAAATGAATTTGATATTTAATTTGTGAGCAAAAATAAAAACATGATTATTTAAATTTTTCTATAATTTGTAATTTTATTTATTTAATTAAATTTATTTATATTTAATTTCTTATGTAGCATTTTAAAAATGACATGAAATTTAATGTAAAACTTAAAAATGACATGGAAGCTGACATGGGGCGATTGTGTTACACACACCAAAATAGTGTTTAAAATGTTGGATTTTGATGGGTTGAGGGGTTCAGATGACAAATGGCTAAATAGAAGTATCTACTTTACAAACCATATCAAGTACAAGGGTCCACCAAACTATTTTGCCTTTAAAATTTTACTTCTATTTCATACTATACCAAATTCTCTTTTTGACTTCGAACTTCTTAATAAATTGCATTAATTTGATTTTTTTGAGTTTTGACTGT
>NW_025827228.1:0-1669 GCF_002878395.1 Capsicum annuum | reverse complement strand
AAGATTCACAATGATCACATATATATACACATCACATAGTAAAATAATCTTTTTTGGAGGGGTATTATTTTCCTAACATATTTAATCAAAATCAAAACAAAATCTTCAACTACCATAAGTACTTATTTTCCTCATAGTTAAACAAAAACAAACACAATACAAAACAAAACACATCACAACAAAATTATTTCCTAGAAATGTTGGTTCTACTATTAAACTAGAGTCGATGGAAAAAAAACATGGCAACAAAAATATGCGGCGGCTGTGGTACACTCCCAACCCCAACATAATGCATAAGCACTATCCCTAGTTCATCTAAAATATAACAATAGGGTGTAAAGACATACTTGGGTGAAATAGGAATAAATTATGATGTCTCGTCATGAGGGGCCTTAAAATGTGCCCTGCTCTCTCATCAGTTGTAGTCCCAGATGTTCCTGGGATACTCACATCAACAGTGGCACTGATGGTGGTCGGTGCACTTAATAGTGCCTCTAGGGATGGACCAGTGCTCCAACTCAAATTAGTTATATCTGCAGCCATGTAACCGATAACTTGGGAGCTACTTAATCTTATCGCTATATTACATACCCTCATTTGATGGTTATGATGATCCTTAACATTGGTTTCCTTGGTAGCCTCTACCTCATATTTCTCTTATCTTCTTCTCTTCCTATTCATTCTATCTCTCTTATTTTCATCAACCCCAGCAGTAGTGTCTATCCTCCTAACTCCTCTATGGAGATCTTGGCATGGTCTGAATAAGACATATGAATAAAAAGCCACAGTATGGCAAAAATTCTATAATATAGGCACTAATAACTCTACCAAGTGAGGTTTCAGCTGGACTAAATTCTCCCACTACTCAAATCTGTCAAATGTATTTAGCCACTTACACATTAACATGACATTCAACCCTATTTTCATAACTATAGACTCATGAAAAACTAGTATGTAATAATCTTTTCTTAACATGAAATGTCTGCTCTCTCCCTTCTAAGTAACTACTTATAACCACATCATTAAATAAGGAAAGTTCACTGAAGGTTAAACATGAGGACCTGAAGAAAGAATATACACCATACTAAACTTTACACTTAACTGAGGCCTGAAGAATAGAATATCAACCTCATGGATTTATCAAGAGATTTTGATTGAGGATATACATGACATAAATCTGAATTTAACTGATCATTAAGAGTATAGCATAAGTCATGGAAACAAAGCACACTGTAAGGCATGAGTACATGAGGCATAAGCTGCAGACCAGAGTTTGGAGTTTCTGTATTCATGGAACTTGATTTGTAAAACTAAGGAAACTGAAACTCCATGTACTAAAAACTATAAATGTACATGATTTTCGTTAATGTGCATGAATAGGAACTATGATCATAAAGATAATATATAAAGCATGACTAGATATCGTGATAGCTGAAGTGCAAAACTTTGCACTGTGGTACGAACAGGTTGGGCATCAACCTCTCCCACTGCTTCTCTACACATACTAGCATTACTACTAAAATCTAAAAGTCTGAGTTGGTTACTTGTTCTACTATCTCCCCGTTATCTTAAAGCCATTATTCTAAGTTTGTGAACCTCTTAATAAATTCTAAATCAAACTGAAACCACTTTCTCTATAGATCGAGAAACAATAATACTCATAAACACT
>NW_025827227.1:0-1130 GCF_002878395.1 Capsicum annuum | reverse complement strand
TCACTATATAAAATAAACTGTGTCCAACTAAAATAAGACGGAGGGAGCATGATTTCAAGTTAAAGTATATTAAATTAATTAAAAATATTTAATTTTGTGGGTGGTGTGACTTGACACAAAGTCTTAAAAAAAAATCCTTATGATCTTAAATTAAAATATATTAAATGTCTCAAAATATCTTTAATTATGTGGGTGTGGCTTTAACGTGACTAAACAGAACACTAAATTAAAGTATATTAAATTTATTAAAATTTCTTTAATTATTAAAATATTTTTAATTTTGTGAATTAAATCTGATTTGGTCCTGAATTTAAGAAAATAAGAAAATTTATAATTTTAAATTAAAGTATGTTAAATTTATTAATTTTCTTTAATTATTAAAATACTTTTAATTATTAAAATACTTTTAATTTTGTTGGTCATATGTGTCAAATGAAAAATAGTTGAAACAAATTGAAACGGCGACGACGAGTATATATAGCCTCACAAAGAAACTCGTGTAAGAGACAGAGACTCTACAGTGAAAAATAAAATCTTAGTGAGAGAATGGCCTACTCAAGTGTTTCATCGAACACCGAAAACTCGGCCGACGACATTCGTGAGTTCGATTTAGTTGGAGAATCTGTTGAGGATCATCAACTTCTGAAGACACCGCCGCTGTCGACGGTGAGGAGGAGCCGATGCCTCTGGTGATCGGAGAAGAAGATGAATCTGAAGAGAATAATGAAGAGTTTGAGATGATTTTGATGGAGGAAGAAAGGTTCGATGGCGATGGATATTCTGAAGGAGTTTTTGAAGTTAAACCTGCAGAGCTGCATAAAGATTCTAACGACGCCGATGACAGTGGAGATGAGGATGAGGATGAGGATGAGGAGGAGTCACTGTCTTCGATGGTCAGAGAAGAAAAGTTGAATGAAGAGTCAGAGAATATTTCAATTGATGAAGGACTTCATTCATCTCTTCTTCTCCGGCCATCAGAGACAGCGGCTCCTCCTTATCTTCATCCTCGACGTTATCTACGTCTTCAGAATCTTTATTCTACTCAGTAGGCTTAATTTCAAAAAACCTTTAGAGTCTCCATTGCCATCGGAACTTCCTTCTTTCATCGGAATCTCCTCCGACTGTTCACT
>NW_025827226.1:0-1278 GCF_002878395.1 Capsicum annuum | reverse complement strand
GTCGTCGGTGTTCACTTTTTACTTTCGGTAGTCTTCTATGTACTTAACTTCCTCTCTTAGATGGTGTGGAGTTTATTTGAAAGTCGAATTTAGGGATCTTTACCGGATCCGTCTATATATAATGTTCTCCATTAAGAACATTGATTAACGGATACAATTAGGCAGTTGGGCAACAGTTACAGATATGAAAGCGGCAAGATTTTAAGAGAAATTTGAATTTGAATTTCAAATCGGAAGGTTATGATAGGAGGTTACGGGCCATCTAAAAAAATGCCAACATATATATGTAATTATTAGTTGTTTCACTCAAGGATAGGTAACCCAAAGACTAGTACAAATAGGGGTGGGTGTTTGGTTGGTTCGGTCTGATTGTTTAATATTGGTTCGGTTTATCGGTTTTCAGATTGACAAAAATAACATTCATAACCAAACCAAAATAAATTCGGTTTATTTCGGTTTGGTTCGATTTTTACAAATTCGGTTCGATTATTTCGGATTTTTATTTTGGTTTGAAATATTAAAGTAGTTAGCCTCTATTTTTCATAACTGAGAATTTAAAATTGATGGATTTTTTTAGAAAAAAAAAATTTCAAACCTGTTTTTCATTCTCAAATATAAATAATTATAAATAATTCAACATGGATGAAACGAAATGAAATAATCATAAGCTTAACATTATACAGAACGTTATTAGTCATTACATATAATATAACCTTGCATAAATAGTCTACAAAACAACACAAAACTCGTAAAAATAGTCCATGAAACAACATACTTTCTGCATAAGTAGTCCATAAAACAGTCTAAAGTCACCAAAATAGTCCATAAAATATTTGAGTCACTAAAACAATCCATAAACAGCCTGCGGCGTATGCGAATTTGCGGTTAAATGTTAATTGTGAATGTGAATTACTAAATATATATATATATATTATAATAAAATATATATATTATTTATTTATTTATAAAATTTCGGTCTAAACCGAATTTTTTTTTTAAAACCGAAAACCAAACCGAAAAATCCAAATTCTAAATTTACAAATCGAATCCGATCCGGAAAATCGAAACCATTAATTTCGGTTTGATTTTTCGGTTTTTTCGATTTAAACCAAAATATGTCCACCCTATGTACAAATAAACAGGGCATGGAGACACTTTATTTTTACAATGAAACAAAATGATGATGGAATAGGAATCATTTGAAAAACTATGAAGCATGATTTACATAGATACATTGTGTATGCATCTATATCTTGAATCAACTAATTCCCAAAAAAA
>NW_025827225.1:0-1530 GCF_002878395.1 Capsicum annuum | reverse complement strand
AGCGACTTGTCAAAGCTTAGTGGCAGGTTTTGTCGGAAAAAGAATGTTTTTCAGTGGGAGTCTCATCTGGGTGGATGGTTCAGTCGATTTCGACAACTCAGATTGACAGGTAGTGAGATAGCATACTCGTATGATTGATTTAAAGTCGACCACTGATAGATGGCCTTTGACTCTTCTGATGGGTATGCTAGAAAGGATGTTTGGATATTTACTTGGATCATATGTGTATAATGTGTTTTCCAAGTAAATGTTTGATGTTACTTTTCTGAAGAAGCCTAAAGGTTTTCCTTTCTTGTTTAGGACTGGACAACTTTTAGATTTTTACGCTTCTTGGGACCACAATAAAGAAGAAAAAGTCAACTGTTGCCTCTAAAAGGGCCCGGATACTGCCTAAACCAGTGCAAGGTAGTATTCCCAAGGAAGATAGCATAGCAATAGGAAATCCATCTAGTATTTACTAAGGAAAATGGTGCTGGGGGGTCCCACTAAGGTGAATGTTATTGAACCCAAACGTTAAAATCCATACAAAGAATTCCTTCTACGTCTATTATTACTGTAAGACCCCTAACATAGGGAGATGAGCAAGATGTGGGGCCTATACACTTGGAACAGCCTCACCAAGAGTCTGCATAGGCCCAGGAGTTAGGTTCTTTTATCTTACGGAGGATGATGATGAGGATTTACTCACTGATGAAGACGCCATGAGTCAAGATGAGGAAGAGGTTTTTACTTTGAGTTGGAGTGGAAGCAGTGAAGGAGGCGATTTCCCTAACCTATGCTAGCCCAAAGAGAAGAGAGTTCAGTCTGCGAAGGGTTTGGGTTATCAGTCCAGATCAGTCCCATATAGGCCGCAGAGAAAGAAAGAACGGCTGAAAGTGGAAAGCCTATCTAAAAGGGGAAGCAAACTAGCTGCTGAACAAAGTCAGGCATTTTAGAAAAGGGCATAGCTGCAATTCCGCTGGGACTTGAATCCATCTTCAACGAACCAATCAAAGCAGCTAAGATCGACTTGCTAATTCATCATATCTTTTGTAAAAGGAACCTGTAGAGAAAGATTTGACACGAATGAGGAAGAAGGAAGGGCTGCACTACTAACGTAAATACTACCGAGAACAAACTCACAACGGCATCTAAGGGCGGTCATTACTAATAAAATAAGCAAGCTTCTTCCCTGGAATGGAATGAAGAATTTGACAAATTATTATTCTATATTATTATTATTATTTTTTGAATTCTTCAGAGTTGGATTTCCTACAATAAAAAGATCAGGAACATGGGAGTTGTTGGGCGTAAAAGTGGCTTTCTTCTCTAATGATATTTATAGTCGGGTCGGATGAAAAGAGCGCTCCTAAATGTTGTTATCTTGTAAGGGTCTATGTTAGATCTCTTTAAGCAATTGTTAGTTGCCTTTCCTGAGGATTAAGATCGATCTTAAGTTGCTCTTGCTAGATTCTAGTTGGAGTTTATTAAGAGCCAGCTGCTTTCCTTTTCGCTTATCATGCTAAGGATTTCTCGATGGTTTCAGTTGGA
>NW_025827224.1:0-1247 GCF_002878395.1 Capsicum annuum | reverse complement strand
TACATCTCTCAAGCCTTTGGTTAAAATTTTGAATATTTAATAAGAAATAATGTAAAAATACATAATTAGACATTTTTACCATCATCGACTGCTGCAGCAGGTGCCTGACCAGTAAAATGGTCTGGTCGTGGCAAAAGTTAGCCCCTATGGTGGTCTTGGGAAACTACCCACTGATCACTACGTGTTCGGTAGACCGCTACAATGGTTCTACTATAAATATAAGGGGACTCCTACCACAGTAACTAAAAACAACTTTGGGATAACTTTTACTTTTCGCTTAATTCACAACACACACTCGAATCTATGGAAACCTAGATTATTTTATCACTGTAATTTTCATAATCGGAATTCTATGAATCCATTTTACATTCTAACTATTTCTATGGGCCACTATGTCCCTTGAATATCACATACTAATCTTGAAACATCAAATACTAACCTGCTAGACACCAGGGAACTCTCATATCATACCATACTATATTTTAATCAAAAACCAATCTAGCCTGAGATTTTAACAACTTTCAACTTAGGAAAAACTCAAACCAATGCTATAAAAATGGGATGGGCCATCATAGACAGTAATAGAATAATACAACCACAAAATAATGCTACAAACAATCTACTCAAAACAACATATATCAATAAGAGTTTAAGAAAAAAAACTAAATGTATAGCAATACGACCACTAATCTAATTGAGCTAGATTAGCGACCAAGTTTAGCCTAATCTCTACCATGGTGGTGGTCACCTAGTTGATATATTAGTGGCCAAGTTTAGCCTAATCCCACCGTGATATCTTTATTTTTCAACCAACTCAAAGTTGAGCATTTATTCATTAACCTCTGAATTTGCAAAGTTAGGCAGTGTATTAAAAAATAATCGAAAGTTATGCATGCCATTTCCACCGCGTCGCGCCATCATGTAGTTTCCCAATTGTAAAAATTCCAGTGAGTTGGCATGAGTATGGCGCGTCACGCCAGCATGTAAAATAGGGGATGTTTTTAGTTTAATTCCAAGTGCTTTTTGTTCTCTTCTCCTTTTCCCCAACCTCTATAAATACCCGGTTGAGGGCCTTCAGCCTCATTTTCTCTCCTTCCACTCTAGAAACTAGGGTTTCTAAAATCAAAACCCTCTTTTTTTCTTCAACAAAAATCAAGAGAAATCAATAAATCTTTCTAATAACCCTCAACAAAAGAGTTACTGCAGGTATGTAGATGTTTATTCTTGGGTCCCTTTCATTAGAGAAG
>NW_025827223.1:0-1162 GCF_002878395.1 Capsicum annuum | reverse complement strand
GTATGTGATTATAGAGAGATTGGGTAAGAAAAACTATGGAGAGAGAAGAAGAATATTTTTTTTCTAGTTTAAAAATTAAAAATAAATATAATTGAAGAAATAAGATAAAACCATGCTCATTAATAGGTTCCTTAATTTTAAGTATAAATAACATAAACTCCAACAATATAAATAATACACCATTCACATATGTTTGCTTTTATATCCAAATACATAAATAGTATGTATCGGTACGAAGGAGAATTGACCGAAACATATAATTCATACCTTTGATAAATGGTTTCCTTTTGTAACTTGCTTTCTTTCACTTCATAGATGCAACAATAGACTTTTACTGCTACTTCCAGCAGCCTCCGGTAATTTCTTCTTTATATTCGGGTTATTAAAATGCTTAAAATACCCATACACAAATCCAACATCAATTTCAATTGAAGTTTTAAGATCTAATTAAGTAAGACCTACACTAAAGAATGGTCATTTCTCCAGTAATAATCTTAAAATATTGAAAAAAAAATAAAAAATCGACAATGGATTAACTTTAATTTCTCAACTATTAAGCTTTAAAAAAAGTTATAAAAATAAATTAACCTCCATTTAAATTTGAAGAAAAAAGTTAATGAAAGTTGTAATTAAAAGTTGAAACTTGAATATGTTGAAGTAGTGGATAATATAATTGTAATTTAAAATTATTGAATTGATGAAATTATCAGATATTTTACCATGACTTTGAGCAAGCTTTGTGGAGAAGAAGGCGCAATGATAGGATTTATGTAATGTATCTGCAAATAACCTACTTTTTTTTTTGGTTTCCCAAGGTATCTCCACAGTCAGCAGCCGTGAGACTAACCTACTTTTTTTTCCCAAGGTCTCTCCACAGCCGGTAGTCATGAGACTAATTCTCAGTTCCTCTGTCAGTGCATTAAGCGGTAGGGAACTGGCCACCGGCAGCTGTGAGACTAATTCTCCATTCCTCTGTCAGCGCATAAGCAGTAGGGAACAGGCCACCGGTAGCCGTGAGACTAATCCTCCCTCTCTCTATCAACGCACTAAGCGGTAGGGAACTGACCACAGAGTTTGCTTCATTCGTCAGAGGCGGGGATGAAACC
This sequence comes from Capsicum annuum, assembly GCF_002878395.1. Taxonomy (NCBI): domain Eukaryota; kingdom Viridiplantae; phylum Streptophyta; class Magnoliopsida; order Solanales; family Solanaceae; genus Capsicum; species Capsicum annuum. The sequence goes on along the minus strand of NW_025827223.1, from coordinate 56 downwards.
CCCGACCTCTTGCTTAAGGGACATGGCGTTGAACCAGCATGCCAATTCTAGTGGTT
>NW_025827222.1:0-3465 GCF_002878395.1 Capsicum annuum | reverse complement strand
CCTAAACTACGCTCCACCCGATGCCTCGGGTCTTGATCACGAACCTCTTTCGAAGATATAATACATCGGGTCATTCTCTGGTGAATAAGTACATGTACCTCGGGGCATTCCCTGGCAAAATAATACATTTAATTTCAAAAAAAATAATAAACCATTTCAACACACATCTCAAACATTCAACAAAATTTTAATCATTCAATAAAACCACAAATTCTAAACTTTGCCTACCCAACCTACATTTGCCTACTTATGTAATGGCCTAACACATAACACCATCGCGTTCAACAATATTCATACTTAAATCAAATTAAACCAAAATCAATGAATCTTAATCCATCCGCATTCAACCTTTTTATCAATTTCTTAATTCCGCCCCAAATTTTTTTTTAACACCAAATTTCCACAATTCACGATTAACAATTTTAACCATCCTCCATCAATATAATATAACATCCATCATTCATATCACGCACCAAATAATAGAAAAATCGAGACGATATCAATCAATCACACACAAAAAAAAAACCAAGAATTAACTTAGAATAAGATCAGAGAGATGGACCTTAAATTGAGCGTTTCGAACTGTAATTATTGTTTGATCAAACTTTTGGTTTCAAACCGAGCAACTGATGAGAGCTCACGAACTGGAACTCATCGAATCCTCAACAAACAATGACATCTCCGCTTTTGTCCATGACCCTCTTGTTTTCCACTGACCCAAAACCAAAAATACAAGAGAAAAGGATAAACAGATTGAAAATCAAGCCGTTACCAGAGAAAAACAAGAAAAACCAGGAGAGATATCACCAGATTTTTTACCCGATCTTGCTAGAATCGACTGGTTTTGTCGTTGTTCTGTATTTCATGGTGATGAAGACCCATTTACGGCTTCGATGGTGCCTGAATTTGCTGAACGAACACGGATTTTAGCAATTTTGAGATTAAACCAATCGAACAACAACTACAAACCAACTCAAGTAAAATTTCACCGGAAACCCAAGAGAGACGATCGGATTTCTCATAAATCACTTCATTCTCGACCCTTTCTCACAGTATGTGCACGTGTGTGCAGGTATTATGAGGATTTTGAATATGGATTCCCCTAATTACTTATTGGAATATAATCGTGAGTATATAGATGAGTGTGAGTGTGATTATCTGTGAGTAATCGTGAGATGATGACCTTTTTGTAAGGTTTATCGATGGAATTGTGTGAATGGAGGTGGATGATTCCATTGAGTGTATTGTATGTTGTTCTATTACTTAGAGTATTGCCTTCAATCCCAAAAGAAATGGAGAGTGCCCCCTCACTGTTTCTCTTCTCTTTCTATATATAAGGGTGTGTATATTCTTTTAAGTGTGGTTCCCCCTTCTATTTTGATTATTTATATTATATGCCTCCTCTATTTTTTTACTTTGTGTCCAATAAAAGTGAGGAGGGGGGGTCATGTGGGTAGGTGGTACGGGTATGGGGTGGGGTAGGTTGTTAGGATGAGGTGTAAAGTTGGTTAGGATAGGGTTGTTATTTTTGCCATTTTATGAAGGGATAATTACATGGTTGAGGGTACACGATATGATAAGGTAAAAGGGTGAAAACTAATCTTTCGGAGGGACAAAATTTACGTGTCTACAATTAACATCCGTAAAATGATGGATTGGAGTTACAATGCTTTGATAAATGGGAGAGTTAAAGAGGTACCATGTAAAATCAAGACAAGCAATTAATAGTTGTTTACTTAGGGGTGCTCTCTTAATGTCATCAGTAGCACAAACATTGCAACATTCGAGGACGTTGCCAAGAACATTAGCTATAGAATTAGTGCACAAAGTATTCTGCGTTGTTTTTGAAATAAGTCACGTAGTTAAATTTGGTCTGAAAATTCTCTTGCGCTAAGATAAAATGATAAGCATATTAGTAACACATGACAATATATGAAATAAATTGAAAGTGTTATAAAACAATAAAGAACAAGAAGAAGAGTAGAGAGAATAGAGAGAGTGATTCTTATTTCTTCTCTTAAGGAATGATTTACAATGAAGGAAGTCCTTTTATTTATAGGGGGAATTTGCCCCTAGTTTAACACTAAAAGACAAATACATCAAATCCTGATAGACATCAAATAGATCTTGATAGACATTTATTATAATTGATATATATCACAACACTCTTCCTTAAATGTCTAACAATACACATATAGGTTGCCTCATTAAAAAACTTACAAGGAAACCCAGTGGGACAAAACCTCGTAAGGAAAAAAGGGTACAGCGCGTATTAACTCCCCCTAATAAGAACATCCTTGAATCTTTGCATTTCGATCTTGTGCACCATCTTCTTGAAAGTTGCAGTTGGAAGAGACTTGGTGAATAAATCAACCATATTGTCACTTTAATGGATCTGTTGTACGTCAATATCACCATTCTTTTAGAGTTCATATGTATAGATGAGTTTTGGCGAAATGTGCTTTGTTCTATCTCCATTTATAAATCCGTCTTTCAGTTATGCTATGCATGTTGCTTTATCTTCATATCAAATTGTGTGTACTTTGTCACATTTTAAGCCATATTTTTCTCGAATGAGATGTATTATGGACCTCAACCACACACACTCTCGGCTTACTTCATGAATGCTATAATCTCTGCATGATTCGATGAAGTTGCTACGATAGACTGCTTTATTGATGTCACGCCTCAAATCCTATTGGGACGTACTGGCACCCGTAATCGAGGAGGCCTGAGAGAACCAGCTTATAACCTTATACTTCCCATGCATACCTCTATGACAACCCGAAATTCGGACAGCATCATGTCCCATATAAAAGGAAATAATCACCTTTATAAGCTCGAGCACACATATATATGTATATACCATACTTGGCCGTTGGAGCCATCACGTCTATTAACAAAATACCACCTTGACTGTACATTAGGTCTACAAAGTCTCTAGATAATACACAGAGTTTAACTAAGGTCGGGACACACCCCGCCATATAACTAACTTCTATACAATATCAAAAGTGACTGGATATGACATAGAAAGCCCTGAAGCAAATTGGAGCTCACCAAAAGTAGCTGGATATCCTGGCTCCTACTTGTGCAGTGTATGAGTTGAGGTACCTGTGCCTGCAGCATGAAATGCAGGTCCCCCATGGGGGACGTCAGTACGAAATATGCACTGAGTATGTAAAGCTATAGACAATCACATATGATATAGGAGCTCAATAGAAATCAAAAACAAGTGAATAAATTGTAATAGGAGTGGACCACACTTACTAGAACTTGTGACAACCTGTACATTGCATTTATTCAATCACTTTACCTTCGTTCATATCATCTTTGTAACCATTACTATACTGTACTGTGACCATTAGGCTGCCTCCAGTACATATCAACTGGGATCGACCCATGCTAGGCTTATGCCCCTGGGATACCACCCATAAACACATAAATAGGGATTGACCCATGATA
>NW_025827221.1:0-1594 GCF_002878395.1 Capsicum annuum | reverse complement strand
AGCTGTGCAGATTTTGTGAATGAACTGTTATAGGTTCAAAAACTATATAGAAAGTATTATAAATAGCATTTTTTTCTCAAATCAATATGGTTATCACAAGTACTTTACATATAAAAAATATCACTAATATCTCAAAAAGAATAAAATATCTTTTAAGATTATATCCACTATTAATTTTGTTCAACAGAATTCACTATGGGTTTTTTGCTCCCATTTTGGTCAAATAATTGATTCCAGTATTGGAAGAAATTTAATTTGGTGGAATTAATTATTTTAATGGTCAATTATCATTATAACTATTTCAACCAGCATGTTTGGGTAAACTTCTTAAATCAACTTATTTTTAAAAGTTTAAAAAAGCACTTTTGACATTCAGAAACAGTTTTTTTCGGTTTGTTTCTTTGGTGACTCGAACTCACAACTTTTGGGTTGGAAGTGAGGGATTCTTACTAGCCGAGAAACTCCCTCTTGTCCGTGAAAAGAAATTTATATTTGGTCAATAAATTGAAAAAGCACTTTTGAGTAGCAATTAGTGTTTGGTCATGCTTTTTACAAATGTTTTTAAAACAAGTTCTTTTAGGGAAAAACTACTTAACTCTCCAAAAGCACTTATTTTCTTTCAAAAGCTTTGTCAAACAGCTTATTTTTTAAAAAGCACTTTTGAGAAAAGAAGAAGCACTCTTGGAGAAAAATAAGCTTAGCCAAACAGGCTACTAATTCTTGATTGTTTTAGAAGTCGACAACTTACTCGTGGTCTTTATGATCCTTACGGTCTTTCTTTTGTTGGGCTGTCTACAAATCTAAAATCTTTATTACTTTCTAGCGCCTAGTTTAATACTAGAAAAGCTTATTGCATCCTGCGGATATACCTTAATTCCGGTGAAAGATCCTAAAGTGATTTTATTGCATACTCAAACTACAAGAGTTTCTGTAATTGCCTATATTTTCCAACATTTTAGAACAGTGGGAGCATTAAAAACAAGAGAAAATCGATTGACTCTGTTGATTTGATACTAAATAAGAAACTAAAGATGTTCATGATAATAGTTAAAGGACAAAAATAAACCTACAAGACAATTTTGGCTAATTTAATATGTTCATAATCGCATATGCTTCTCCATATGGAGAGGAGATCACCAGCAACACGGCTGAAGCATATGCACAATCAATGGCGGATCAAGGAGTTTTTTTCGCTAAGGGGGTTCGAAAAATAAAAATGTAGTACTTGGGATTTGAATTTGGAACCTCAAAGTGAATTTTGAACTCCCTCGACCAATATGATAACATCTAATCTTATGTTCATGAGGTCCAAAACCTATGTATGTATACATAAATATTTTTAACACCTTTATATATTTAGTATATTTTTTTGTCGAGGGGTTCAGATAAACCCCTGGCTAACCTCTAGATCAGCCCCTCTGGACGACCAAACAACAATAGAATGGTGTTGTAACAATGATATCGAGAAGGTGGAATTACTAATCAGACTATGACTCTAGCTCAACTAATGCACTGGAATATTTGGGAAAATATATTCAACAGATCAATCCTAATGCAAAATTTTTGATCACGCTATAATTCAATATATTTTCGA
>NW_025827220.1:0-1398 GCF_002878395.1 Capsicum annuum | reverse complement strand
GTTTGGGTGGGCGGGTGCATTTGTGTGGTCAAATAGGCAAAACGGCATGAACGGGGCATTTTTGAGAAAAATCAGCTTTATAGCATGAGGTTTCGGAGGTGGGCCGAGGGTCCAGTGTTGTGTGTGCCAAAAATTTACTGGACGTGCCAGGGAGGCTAGAGAGTGTCCTACTGTGGGCTATTTGGGTGGGCGGGGCCATTTGGGTGGTCAAATAGAAGAAACAGTGCGAATGGGGCATTTACGGGCAAAATCGTTGTGCAATAACCCATGGTTTCGGGGGTGGGCTCGGGGTCCGAGCGTGCTGTAGCAAAAAATGATTGGGGCGTGCTAGGAAGGATGGGGAGCGGTCTAGTGTGGATCGTTTGGGTGGTCAAATGGGCAAAACAGTGCGAACGGGGCATTTTCGGGCAATGTGCTATAGCCCACGGTTCCGTGTGTGGGACCTGGGTACGGGCGTGCTGTGGTCCAAAAATTGATCAGGGCATGCTAGGGAGACTAGAGAGTGACCTAGTATGGGTCATTTGGGTGGGCGGAGTCATTTGGGTGTTCAAACAGGAGAAACAGCTTGAATGAGGCATTTTTGGGCAAAATCGATGTGTTATATCCCACGTTCTGAGGGTGGGCCCCAGGTTCAAAAGTGTTGTGGGCCAAAATTCGATCGGAGCATGCTAAGGTGGCTAGGGAGTGGCCATTTGTGGTTCATTTAGGTAGGTGGGTCCATTTGGGTGGTCAAACGGCCGAAATGACAAGAATTGCACATTTTTTGGAAAAATTAGTGTGCTAAAGCCCACGGTTTCGGGCTTGGGCCCGGGGTCCAGGCATGCTGTGGGCCAAAAATTGATCGAGATGTGCCAGGACAACTGGGGAGTGTCCCAGTGTAGGGCCATTTTGGTACGCGGAGTTATTTTGGTGGTCAAACGGGCAAAACAACACGAACATGACATTTTTGGGCAAAATCAGTGTGTTATCGCCCATGGTATGGTGGGTGGGACCTGGGTTCGGGCGTGTAGTTAGCCAAAAATTAATCGGAGCATTCCATGAAGGCTGGGGAGTAGCATAGTATGGGTTGTGTGGGTGGGTGGGCGGGGCCATTTAGGTGGTCAAACGGGCAAAACGCCGTAAATAGGGCATTTTCGGGGAAAATCGATGCGCTATAGCCTACTGTTTTGGGGGTGGTCCCGATTTTCGAGCATGTTGTGGGTCGATAATCAACCAGTGCATGCTAGAGAGGCTGGAGAGTGGCTAAGTGTTGGTCGTTTCGGTATGGGTGAGGCCATTTGGGTGGTCAAACGGGCAAAACAGCGCGAACGAGGCATTTTTGGACAAAATCAGTGTGCTATAGTCCATGATCTCGGGGGTGAGCCCAGGGTTCGACGTGCTGTAGGCCAAAAATTAATT
>NW_025827219.1:0-2204 GCF_002878395.1 Capsicum annuum | reverse complement strand
TAAGGGGTTTCTATAACCACCTTAAGTATCCACTCTGGGCTCTTTCTTTATTTTGAAAGGAAGGAAACAAATAACATTCTGAGTCAACACTTCCTCCACGGACTACCATACAATTCATAAATGGTACCACCACAAAAGGGTAAATCATTCTCAATCAATGGTTATTCAACTATAAATATTTAATCAAAAAAGTCACCTTCGCTCTGACCTCTAACCTTATGACTTCATATCATAAACTTCTTGGTCTAATTTCACTACCAATAGGTCATGACACCGACACTCTAACTTATACTACTACTCGGGTGGAAATATAGTTCCAACAAACACAAGAACAACAAGATGAACAACAAGTTGCTAGTGAATCGAAATAGGCCTCACACAGCTTCACTGGACCTTTGTTTTCAACAACATAATGATATCAAGATTACAAGAGATAGAAGCTTGATACACAATATTCAATGACTCAAGAATACACATCTTACTCTTGTCTTAACTGAACGTCTCATAAGAATGAGGACATAATTTTACACTAGGAAACTCCTCTCCCGTCCTTTGTGGGACTTCTGAAATTTTTGCTAGATAATCGGAGAATATCTGGAAATACCAGAGTGAGGAAGAAATTAGGATAACTTTTCTTTTCGTATGGGTGACACCATAGCATGAATTCGAGTATGAACGAGGAACATTCTGACTCTATCGCACGAACTAGAACATGAAGAAAGAAAGACATTCCTAAACGCCTTGTAGCCTCCTATTAATAAGTGGCGCGCTACACACCCATAAACAAGACTCTACCTGATGCAATTTCACCGACACCCTAGGACCATGAACCATGCTTTGATACCAAGTTTGTCACGACCCAAATTGAGGCCCTGGACGTGACGAGCATTCCCGAACCCGAAGGCCCAAAACGCCCTCTGTCTATCTAGTAATCATGCACATAATTCATAGGATCAAAGTAATACGGAATAGACACAATAATACGGAAACATGGTCAACAATTTAAAATAGTTAAAGGCTTGAAAACATGCCCAATAATATTTAATAAACATCTGCAACAGTCTGCGAAATTTCTACTGAAATACTATCTGAATAACTGGGACAAGGCCCCCAGCAGACGAAAAACCATACTGAAATAAATACCTAAATGACTAAGCCTTCCTAAGCAAAGAAGGCTCACCAACTGAACTCTAAGACAACCCTGTCTGTAGACTGTACTAAGGATCTGGACCCCTAGACTGTGCCTCAGTACCTGGGAAGAAGGGGGGGTCAGCACAATTATACTGGCACGCGAAGCAATCCAAAATAGAGTAATTGAACATATATATATATATATAATATGTGAGAGAAAGTGTTCATCAAACATTATGCATAAAATAGTTTCTGAAAAAACACATGGGCACCTTCTGAAAACATGTAACCTGTCTGTAAATCTCAAACTCTGATCTGTGTATTACTTTTGAGTTAGGTGGTATCCCCTAAAAGTCTGATATTCCATGGGCGATATGGAATCCACCATTGACTCAGCGGGAAATCCTCCAACCTGAGTATGCCACAAGGGTTGGCGTTCCTGAATCTGATACGCCACAGGATACTTAAGTCAGCGTATAATAATATACCCGGGTAGGCAAACCACGGGGCAATGAGTTGCTTGAACTCAAGCCCTCTTCAGGGAAACACCTAACATCTCTGTATGCCCATTTTTAACATTTTATGTACATGCAACATTCTGAATGTCTAAAATCATGATAGTCTGAAATGTTAATTAGTCTGAGTCTGATATGGCATTGGTCTGAGTTGGTATCGTCATACCAAGACTTGCAAGTCATGATTTTTGATCCATAATACATTAAGCTAAATCTTTCATTTAAAGCATAATTTAGACCACCAAAAACAGGCAACTGATATAGAAGATTTTGTGTTTCAAAACTCAAGTCAAAATCATGCAAAAACTTCATCAACATATGGTGTAGTGCCGTTAGCAAACTCATGCACTCTTTGATTACATGCATTATGAACATTAAACATTTATGCTAGATTCTCTCTTTAGTGATTTAAAACCACCTTTAAATCATAACAAGAGTTCAATCATTTCATATAGTGCTTTTCAAGGATGCATTGCAAAATAATTCATATGCTATGAGAAATCTGAAAAATTCATAATAAGAGAAAATTCACCGAAAATCATGCTCTCAACAAGAATT
>NW_025827218.1:0-2905 GCF_002878395.1 Capsicum annuum | reverse complement strand
AAAAGTACTTGCAACCAAGCTTCCATTAGAATACATGGGTCATTTGGTTGAAAAATAAGGTATCCCGGAATTAGTTATTTCACCCTAAAAAATGGATAAAAATAACACTACAATCCGGGATAACTGATTCGGAATGAGTTATCCCATGTATGTTGTCCCAACCAAACATCTCATATGAGTTGATGTTGTAGATTTTTCAGGTGATACTTTCAATATAAGGTCCTTTTTTAGCAATCAAAAGGCAAAGGTAGAACAACAGGAAAAAAGAATTTGCACATTTGAAGACATTATTTGTCAAATCTGATTCTGCGAGTAAAGTTTTGAGTACAATTCTCACTTTAATTGGTCATTTAGTTTTGAGAATGTGTTTTTCTAACTTATTATAACCTTTCTTCTTCTTAAGAAGGTGAATTTGTAAGGTGAAGTCCTTTATTTTCTCTTTTTATGGTTAGTACTCTGTGTAATATGTGATTCATATAAATGACACATGCTATTGGAGAACTATAATGAATCCAAGATACTTGATTTTATGTCTAAAATAGCTACACAATTATTTTTGTTGTTTCCTTTCTCCCTAGGTGTTTTATGAGCTACTCTTCAACATGTTTGCATCAGCTTCTCTTATACCTAAGACAAAGAGAAAGAGATGCACTTATTCTCCTCTGAAAATAATGCTTTACCAGGAGCATGAGAATTCCCTCCTAATGGACAACTTTAGAATCCAACTTAAAACGCTATGAGCAGTTTTCAGATGGATGTATATAAATATGTTATAAGTAATCAGTCCCAGTTTTCCTTATCGCAGAAAAAAAGTGAACAACACAGATGTCAAAAGGTTCCATCTTGTTGAAAAGATCCTAATAAAATTTGGGTATAAAACTAATAGCTCTTTTCTAACTCCAAACAATATCAAAATTGCATCAAAACTATAAGTCATACCTGATACAAAGTCCAGAGCTAATACATCATAATCAGAAACAAGGCCAAACCTGCACCAGAAGAGAACTTCAAGCTTTTGAGTGACATATCATAATACTTGACAAGCATATTATTATGAAATATCTTTGGAGTTAATATCTGAAACTAATGTATAAGATTATATTCATATGATACACACAAGCATGAATAGGGCTCTCGGAAGCTAATGAAATAATGTACTTGTAATATTACTATTTAATATAAATACTACAAAGAAATACTCATAAGAACTCTTAGTTTCATTTTAATGTACTGCAGCAACATGTTCTATTAACTATAATTTTCTTAAAATTTTCATGAGTAACCAAAGTACTAGAGTTTGATGAGTAACCAAAGTACTAGAGTCCAGTATGTACTTGGGATATACCAAAACCTGAGTCTCTTGAAGGTAAAATTACTAAAAGTGAGAGATGAAGAAGATGTTCCTATTCATGTGCCATCAAATAATTTAGAAATCAACCATGAAAAATAAAAGAGTGTAAAATTCTACTGCTTCTATTGCTAGGAGAATATTACTACTTTATACTTCATGTTTGTTGACAACAACAACATACCCATTGTATTTTCGTCAAGTGAGGTCTGGAAAGGGTAAAGTGTACTCAGTCCATACTACTACCTCAGATGAAGTAGAGATATACAAGAATTTTTTTTTTTGGATATTAATTTGGTTTACTTTCTAAAATCAACAACTTGGTTCAAAATAAAGAAGAAACTAACCAATAAATAGGTAATGCAAATTTGGCCTGTATATTGATAATGATAAATAGTTGCCCTGCTTGATAGGCTGGGTTGATACTAACAAAAAAGAAAATTTATCTGTTATAAGCATCTAACAAAAAAGAAAATTTATCTGTTATAAGCATCTGAATAAAAGTTTGGTCAAATACTCAGTGCCTAAGAGTGAAGCAGTAATTTAGCTTAAGTTACCACAACCTTTACTATTTGTCTAGGATTTACTTATAACAGCGCGTGCTAAGTAAGGTACTCGACAACTGCAAAACAACATAGCAAGAAAATGACTATTCTAGTGTCTTCATCTAAGAATTTTAGGTTCTTCTCGGACACATTTGTAAAATTTCAAGAACTAAATATATGTCATTCAATTTCTCCAAGGTGAGGCAGGCAGAGGCATTGTCTAAATCTACAAGGGACCAAAATACTTATCAAACAAACATTTTATGGTCCAATAAATAAGTTAGCATTGATTCACGCTACGCATGCAAAAGTACTGAGCGAAATATTACATTCAAAGCCTTTTCTTGTATGACTTTGAATCCAAGGGTTTGTCTCATTAGGGCCAACTTTTTCGTGGATGTACTTATGCAGATGGGAAGGCGGAAGGCCAAAGAAAAAGGGTAATCATATGAACCTGTAAATATATGAAAATAACCTCATATGACCAGCTAACGAAATAATAATTTAAAATCACTTCAAACATAATTTTATTCTTTTATATTAGTGTTTAATACACATTTTATAAATCAATAGTGAATTTTTTTAATTGTATTGGAGGGAGAATAATGACTCCTTAATACTTTACGATACATATATAGGAAAGCAAAAAAGTACGTAGAATCGAGCAATTGGTACTAACATTTAGAGGAATATTTTTTACTTCTTTTATTCTTATAAGATATATTCTACAATGAACAAAATTATAATTATTAAGTTTTAATATTATTTAGAACATTAAATATCAATTAAAAGGTTGACTATTAAATTCTTATTTACTAAATTAGGTACAAAAAATCTCATAAAGTCCTAATATTTAAAATTTTAAAATCAATTAAAACGTTATCTTATATAAATTGTAATAAGGTGAAAATTAGTCCATATATATGATAATTAAGTTGCTTAACGCGATGAACAATGATTTATATGAGATTAATGCCTGTTAGAAGACATAAAATATATTAAAGGAAACTAG
>NW_025827217.1:0-1934 GCF_002878395.1 Capsicum annuum | reverse complement strand
TACAACACGAAAAACAGCTAGTTCCATCAGATTTAGGACTATTAGATACAGTTATACATGCTAGCAGTTATCAAAACTCATGTTATCAAATATATCAATTATCATAATTCAGTTATCATTCATGATATGTTATCAGTAAATAAATGGCATCAGTATCCATACTCAGTAGTCATGTTATCACGAGCTCAGTTTTAGGACTGTTATATACGGTCAATAAAATTTGTTCATCATCAGAAATATCAGAAACAATCATTCTTTTATTAGTAATATAGTATCAGTCTCCAAGTATTCAGTAATACAATATCAGTTCCTCACTTATTAGTGAATTACGGTCTAGATAGTGGCAAACTCAAAATTCTGAGTTCGTGGGTGCTCAATTTTTTTTAAAAAGGTGTAGTTACTGTTAATTATATAGTATAGGTGCACAATTATTTGATGATGACAATGAAGAAATTTGATTAAAACTATTCATATTTAGATTATAAATATGGTGAATTTTAATTGTTGGTTAAATTAATGTTCAAGGGTAAAAAAAACGAAAAAAAATGAGGGGCCAAACTTTGGTGTCTTTAATTCTTTATTTATGAGGTCAGCATTGGGATTTCGGTCAAACAGTGGCAACAAAAGAACTATTTATGAAGTCAGCATTAAGATTTGAATCAAGCAGTGGAAATAAAAGAACTATTTATGAAGTCGGCATTAGAATATAGAACAATTTATGAAACCAGCATTGGGATAAAGAACTATTTATGATGCCGACATTAGGATTTGGATCAAACAGTGTCAACAAAACAACTAAGAATTATGTCAAAAAAGAACTTCAATGGTATTTGAACTCTTGCACACTCTTACTTGAAAGTTTCCACCACTAACACACCAAGTTAGATTTAATGTCTGTGGATGCTTTCTGTCTGATTTATTATATCCTTTTTCTTCAATTTCTAATATAATTGTACCTATTCTGAGTTAAGATCAGTGGGTGCTCGAGCACTTATTTTTTATCTGTAAGTCCGCCCCTGCGTCTAAAAAGAGAAAAGAATGGAATATGAAGAGATATTGTGTTGATTTTTTACTTGTGGATGTAGTATAGCCATTTTTTAAGGGAAAATAATTAATCTATGAAGTCTTTTACAGATAAAATTAATTTTTCTGAACATATATATGTTATTCCTAAACTGTCACGTGATATCACAAAGAGATTTTTGTTTTATAAAAAGGAAATAAAGCAAAAACCGCTAATTGGCATATATCTGAATACTCACCAAAATATCTGAATTTTGACCGGATTACCAGTCAAAATATAAAAAAAAATGGGAGAATAATCAGAAAAATACCTGAAGTTTGACCGGATTACCAGTTGAACATACTGAACTTTGCGGGGGTCCTATTACCCCTCAGACTTTTTTCTTCGTATTTTAATAGCATATATCTGCCACTTGGCCCATTATGTCTTAGTCACGCGCATTGAGCGCGTGAAACCGTTAGAAAACGTTAACAACTCCTATTTTTTGCCAAACAACCCCTAATTTTTTTAGTTTTTATATTTTTTATTTATTTTTTTAATTCTTCTGTCTTCTCTTCTATCTTCTTTCTTTATTCTCTCCAACAATGGAGTCTTCAACAATGGTTGCTCCATTATTAAATTGAAATTTAACACAATTTCATCACACACATACACACCCAAATGGTCATATTCAGCACACCCAATTCAATTACATCAATTTGATTAAATTTCAACACCCTCCTCCCCATATGTGTCATCTTCAACTACATCAAAATGACAAAATTTAACCCACCCTCGCCACCACCAACCAACCACCATTGATCAACCACCAACTAAGGGGAAAAATCAAAAAAGAAAATCAACTAACAGAGGGGAAAAAATTATTCGTCGAAACTAGAAGAAAATTTGAATAATTCTTGAAGAAAGTTTT
>NW_025827216.1:0-1515 GCF_002878395.1 Capsicum annuum | reverse complement strand
TAACTATACAATAGATTATATGTATTATGTATTTTAATTGTACAACAAATACTAATGCATAATTTTTAGTTGTTATTATGTATTGATAAATGACAATAATGTATGATATATTAACGTAACATGTACTAAATTTGATTATATGTCTTACCACATGTATTAAATTGAAATAAATTTGAAGTCATATATTTTCGTTATTATTATGTTTTCAACAAAGTACATCAATGCATGAGCTATTAAAATTAAATGTATAATAAGTGATTGTACATAACAACATATGTATGATATGTAATAATACAATAGATTTTATGTATTTTGTAACAATTAGAATATTTTTAGTGAAAGTTTAAAAAAGCATGATATAGTTGAGTTTAATTTACCTCATCATTCCAACACATTTTGGGTTGCGTCATCAAGTAGAATCAATTCTTTGAGAGTGCTTGTGCAACAATAAAGTCTAATAGAGGATAACCTAATCCTGGAGCATTTTTTAGATAGTGATTGTCTGTTTGTTTCCTGTAATATAAACAAGCATTAGACTTCACCAAGGTTTATTCTTATGTACTAAATTCAGTAATTTAGTAAGCTTTCTAAATAACTTACTTTGATGCATGATATTTCAGTAACCCAAGTTCAAGCCACTGTGAATAATCGTTGATCAATTGATTAGGCATATCTTCGTAAATGGTACAACCATCAAAAGCATACCTCTGCTTCTCTTCATTATCAGAACTGCCCTCATTTTTAGAGCTCGATCCAAATTTTATGATGTATGGTGAACTGAAAATCTTTGACTTTTTTCTGTCTCTTTTAACAGGTGATTTATGTTTTACTTCACAAGATTTTGCTGCTTCAAGCTTCCTTACTTGTGCATCAGAAAAGTCTGGTGGAAACTGACTATCTGAAAGTGGCCACTAAATTTTGTCACTAAATTTGGTACAACAACATTGAATTTTTTTGTATTCGAAGGTGTTGACAACCCAAATATTAGTGTGTCTAAAGATCTTGATCAGACTCCGTTAGTGTGGCATTCACATCATTCTACAGATTAAAGATTGATGTGTTATGTGTAAAATCAAACATATAAATGTTTAACGTTAGTGATACCTAACCAGCAGCGATATTTATGTGGATTGTTTTGTTTGTTTAAAAATAAAATTTGAACTGTAAAAAAAATACCTGCAAATCTTTCATATCAGTACTATGATGTTTGTTCAATTCATCAGCACAAAATAATCTTTTTGTGGCAATACGCTCATCCTATTTTAAGTAAAATTATTATGTAATAAAATAAATATGTCATATATCTATATGTATCACAAATGTATAAAGAACTGTACTATGTCATAAGTTTATGTTTTAGACTTGAAGTGTTAAATCAGCAGTAGTAAAATAGAAAAAAAATTCAAAAGTACCATCACACGAGTATGCTGTTTTTTCAAATCTTTGATAGTAGCTTTCTCTTTATTGAAAATAAGCGCATCCTAAATTAAGAGTTAAGTAGCATGTCGGAACACA
>NW_025827215.1:0-2281 GCF_002878395.1 Capsicum annuum | reverse complement strand
ATGATTCTAAAAGATAATAAAATAATTTATACACTTTTCGAAATTATGAATGTGATATGTCAGAAATCTGTTTAATGCAAGAAAATGTGCAAAAAATACTAATATTTAAAAATTAATAACTTGTTAAAATAACTGCCTAAAATTGATATCGGGAGGTCAAAATTAGATGTCAACATCAGCCCACAGCACGATCGGACCCAGGGCCCACCCTCGAAACCGTGGGCTATAGCACACCGATTTGGCCCGAAAATGCCCCATTTGCGCCATTTCGCACGTTTGTCCACCTAATTGGCCACGAAAATAAAAACGGACCACACTGGGACGATCCCCAACCTTCTTGGCACACCCCGGTCAATTTTTCGCCCACAGAATGCCCGGACCTCGGGCCCACCCCCGAAAACGTGGGCTATAACACACCGATTTGGTCCAAAATTGCCCCGTTCTCGCTGTTTTGCCCGTTTGTCCACCCAAATGGCCACAAAAATTTAAACAAACCAAACTGGGACAATCCCTAACCTCCCTTGCATGGCCCGGTTGATTTTCAGCCCACAGCATGCCCGGACCCCAGGCCCACCCCCAAAACTGTGCGCTATAGCAAACCGATTTGGCCCAAAAAATGTCTCGTTCGCGCCATTTCACCCATTTGTCCACCCAAATGACCACAAAAATTTAAACACACCATACAGGTCTTCCCCCAAAAACGTGGGCTATAGCACACGGATTTGGCCCAAAAATGCCCCGTTCGCACCATTTCACCTATTTGTCCACCCTAATAGCCACAAAAATTTAAACGGACCATACTGGGATGATCCCCAACCTCCCTGGCATGCCCCGAGCGATATTCAGCCCACAGAATGCCCGGACCTCGAGCCCACCCCCAAAACCGTGGGCTATAGCACATCGATTTGACCCAAAAATGCCCTGTTCGTATTGTTTCGCCCGTTTGTCCACCCAAATGGTCATAAAAATTAAACGGACCACACTGGGACAATCCCCAACCTCCCTGGCATACCTCGGTCGATTTTCAGCTCATAACATGCTCGAACCCCTGGCCCACCCCCAAAATCGGGGGCTATAGCACACCGATATGGCCCGAAAATGCCCCGTTCGTGCCGTTTCTCCCGTTTGTCCACCCAAATGGCCACAAAAATTATAAAGAACCACACTGCGATGATTCCCAACCTCTTTGGCTGCCTCGGTTAATTTTCAGCACAACACGCCGAACCCTGGGCCTACCCCCAAAACCGTGGGTTATAGCATACCAATTTGGCCCAAAAATGCACTGTTCGCACCGTTTTGCCCGTTTGTCCCCCCAAATAGCCAAAAAAATTAAAACAGACCACATTGGGACGATCCCCAACCTCTTTGGCATGCCCCAGTTGATTTTTGGCCCACAACACGCCCGGACCCCTGGCTCACCCCCAAAATCATGGGTTATAGCACACTGATTTGGTCTAAAAATGCTCCGTTCACGTTGTTCACCCGTTTGTCCATAAAAATGGCCAAGAAAATTTAAATGAACCACACAGATGATCCCCAACCTCCCTGGCAGGCCCCGATCAATTTTTGGCCCGCAGCACACCGAGACCCAGGCCCAGCGCCAAAACAGTGGGCTATAGCACACTGATTAGGCCAGAAAACATCCTGTTCGCGCCGTTTTGCTCGTTTGTCCACCCAAATGGCCACGAAAATTAAAATGGACCACACTGGGATGATCCCCAACCTCTTTGGCACGTTTCAATCAATTTTTAGCCTACAGCACGCTCGGACCCCAGGCCCACCCCCAAAACTGTGGGCTACAGCTGTAACACCCCGTATTCAAGTACGTGTATTGGCGTATTCAAGTACGTGTAATGGTCTTATTTATATGGAATTAATTTTTTATTTTATTTATATCAGAATTTGCCCGTCGATGGTTCCATGCAAAGGTTATTGAATAAGCTTTCCAACGATATAAAGATTTCCAAAAATGGATAGGTTTAGGATATAATCGAGCACGTTCAAAACTATAAAATGGTGGCCGAAATATTTGGGAATAGTAAATATGCAGGAAAATTTCCTGCACACAAACTACTGAGGCCAGCCGAATTTTTGGGTCAACTTCGAACGATCATAACTCCCTTAATATAATGACCTGGGAGAGCTGGGACCTATTAAAAGAAATATATTTGAGTCTTCTTTCCAATGCAATTGGTTTCATCCAAATTCAACGTCTGAGTAAGGAGTTATACTCGAACGGCACCTATTATTTGTGTAAACAGGATTGCATAATCAAGAGGTG
>NW_025827214.1:0-1577 GCF_002878395.1 Capsicum annuum | reverse complement strand
CCTTACCCCTGCCTCAGAGGTTGAGAGGTTGTTTCCAATAGACCCTCAGCAACTGAAGCCTATTACGAGTACAACCATAAATAAGCACAAAAAGAAACACTTACACCATCAGAGTTCAAGTTCGAAGCACCATCGCTATCATTTCTCAATAAACCATACAATTGCCTTAAAGCAATAAGGTTTGATTTTATGTTGTCAAGGTCCATATTCTCCTGATTGACAAACAAAAAAAACATCATTAAAAATCAGTATTAGGGTACACAAGTACACTGCTATAACTACCTAAACATATCAAAAATAATTTTCAAAAATGTACTTAAATAGACTAAGTTACTCGGACTCTCCAAAACTGTTGCTGCATCAGTGTCGGATCCTCCAAAAATGCACTACTTTTGAAGGATCTGCCATGCACCCCATGACATTTTTGAAGAGTCCGAGCAACATAGTAAATAGATACTCTAATCTAAGTACCCCATTTGCACTAACACATTCAATTATTCACCAACTTCAAGCTAGCGTTTCGCCATAGATTTTAAAGATTTATCTTCAAATATTTTAAAGTTTCCAAAACCTGGCTCAGATTTCGCCAACTTTGGGACTTACACTCGCAAAACTTTAATTCTTTTCCAAAAATAACTCCAAATTCCAAAAATCACAACTTCGACAGTTTCTGTATTTTTATTTTTATTTTGAGACTGTCACTCACTAAACTTCTTTTTTTTTTTTTTTTACTAAATACAACTTCGAAAACTCAAATTTGCACGTTTCAAGTTTCAACTTTAAAATCTATAACCAATCAGAAGCCAAATTTTTAAACTATCAAGTAATGAGAAGGTACAAAGCCAACGTAACACAAAAAATCATATTAAAAAACCCAAAATTCACTAAAAATTTCATATTTTCTTAATCACCAAAACACACAATTTAGACAAATCTAATTGTCAAAGCCATACAATATTTAAGTTTTCCGCGGCAGCTTCTCCAAAAATACACTATTGCATTTTTTGAAAAATCCTACATGCGTCCATTGACATTTTTGAACACTCCAAACAACATAAATTTCTATTAAAATTGTTAAAAAGATGGAATTTTCGTATCAAATTCAGAAATAAAAGAAAATAAAATTACCTTAATCTTCATATTTCATACAGATTAAGAAAAAATAATTCTGAAAATTTTTGGTTTACGCTCCTATTAACTGTATAGTTACAAAAGGGTTTATTTGCTGACACCTATAACCGCTTTATTTGAGTAGTACCTTTTTAATATTTGAACTCCTTATAAAAAATATTATTTCCTCCTTTTCGAAAAAAAAAGACATATTTTTTTCTAATTCGTTTAAAAAAGAATGTTTATTTTTTTTGTGACACTTTAATTTCAATTTTCTACGTAACCTGTTTAGAATCACAAGTTTAAAGGACATTTTAGTATATTTAACATAATTTTAATTTAAAATTTTATCAAACTCCGTGTCATTCCAACTTGGTCTCCAACAGGCCGACACTCCGCCTGCACCCGCCACGCCGTCTCCAGCAGCCGCAGCCCCAAGCGAAATCCGGTGACTTCTAACCTTTGTT
>NW_025827212.1:0-1595 GCF_002878395.1 Capsicum annuum | reverse complement strand
AATAGGTGCCTTACCAGTACAATGGTCTGGTCGTGGCAAAAGTTAGCCCCTATGGTGTTCTTGGGCAACTACCTACTGATCACTACGTGTTCGGTAGACCGCTACAATGGTTCTACTATAAATATGAGGGGACTCCTACCATAGTGACTAAAAACAACTTTGGGATAACTTTTACTTTTCCTTGAATTTACAACACACACTCGAATCTATGGAAACCTAGATTATTCTATCACTGCAATTTTCATAATCGGAATTCTATGAATCCATTATACGTTCTAAATGTTTCTATGGGCCACTATGTCTCTTGAATATCACATACTAATCTTGAAACATCAAATACTAACCTTCAAGACACCATGGAACTCTCATATCATACCATACTATATTCTAATCAAAAACCAATCTAGCCTGAGATTTTAACAACTTTCAACTTAGGAAAAACTCAAACCAATGCTATAAAAAAGGGATGGCCCATTATAGACAGTAATAGAATAATACGACCACAAAATAATGCTACAAACAATCTACTCAAAACAACATATATCAATAAGAGTCCAAGAATAAAAACTAAATGTATAGCAATACGACCACTAATCTAATTGAGCTTGATTAGTGACCAAGTTTAGCCTAATATCTACCATGGTGGTGGTCACATAGTTGATATATTAGTGACCAAGTTTAGCCTAATCCTACCGTGATATCTTTATTTTTCAACTGACTCAATGTTGAGCATTTATTTATTGACCTCTGACTTTGCGAAGTTAGGCAGTGTATTAAAAAATAATCGAAAGTTATGCATGTTACATTTATATTTTTCATGTTCCTCTTATTAAAATAATTTTATTCTCTTTACTTAATATTTTAGTAAATTATGTAATACCCCGCAAAGTCTTTTTCCAGTCTAAGCCTTAGAGCGTATTCAGTAAAGCGGAAATTCGAGTCTAAAACTTTCAGAAATATCTTCCTAAGTATGAAATACTTTGAATAGTGTATAATTTTCCTAATTTCTAATTTTTTCCATGTAGAACATTGAATAAGCTTTCCATCGATAAAAAATTTGCACAAATCGTACACTCGGCTGAAGAGTTAGAGCCATTTTAGTGAGAAAGTGTGCCACCTGACACCTTAGCGCATCGCGGAGCCAGCCAAAATGGTAATTGTCAAATTCTAGTGAAAATCCATGATTCCATCGCATCGCGGTATTGTTTCAATTCGCACCTAAGGGGGCAATGCGATTTCCACAGCGCCGCGCCATCATGCAGTTTCCCAATTGTCCAAATTCCAGTGAGCTAGCACGAGTATGGCGCGTCACGACAGCATGTAAAATAGGGGATTTTTTTAGTTTAATTCCAAGTGCTTTTTGTTGTCTTCTCCTTTTTCCCAACCTCTATAAATACCCAGTTGAGGGCCTTCATCCTCATTTTCTCTCCTTCGACTCTAGAAACTAGGGTTTCGAAAATCAAAACCCTCTTTTTTTCTTCAACAAAAATCAAGAGAGAATCAAGAAAAATCAATAAATCTTTCTAATAACCCTCAACAAAAGAGTTTCTGCAGGTATGTAGATGTTTATTCTTGGGTCCCTTTCATTAGAGAAG
>NW_025827211.1:0-3160 GCF_002878395.1 Capsicum annuum | reverse complement strand
ACTTGCTTCATGAATAGCTATTATCTTAGCATGATTCAATGAAGTGGCTACAATAGACTGCTTTGTATATATCCAAGATATTGCAGTACCACCACATATGAACACATAGCCTATTTGAGACCGAGCTTTATGCAGGTCAGATAAGTACCCAAAATCTGCATGACCAATAAGATCGGGACTGCAAACTTGCTAACAAATTAACTAAAAAAGGCTATATCAGGCCTTGTACTATTTGCAAGATACATTAGTGAATCAATTTCACTAAGATATGGTACTTCATAATCAAGGAGTTCCTCATTCTTTTCTTGAGGTCGGAATGGATTCTTATTCAATTTTTGCATGTTTCTCATTTAAGCAAATACTCTATTGCTTTTAAAAACTCTCCAAGAGTTTCAATGATACTGAAATCATCAAATTATATCCTATGAGGATAGTAAAAAGTTTTCCAGAAACTTTATATGCTTCAGTCATTTTGAATCCTTTAGGGATTTTCATATGGATGTTTGTCACGTAACAATATCCAACATGTCAAGTGTGAAAGCATCAAGTATCTGGAATGCAAATCAAATAAGTTTTACACTTACCAAAATACATCCTTTCTGGTCACTTGAAAAATATTTATACGTCAGCATGCTTAAATAAATATAGAATTCGGATCCTCGTAATCTTTCACAATATTGCACCAATATGGTATCAAAGATATTGATGATATATCATTTTGTATCGTTTCATAGTTTGACATAACATATTGAGATCTTATCACTTCATTATTTTTAGGTACCTAAACCTCTTATAAGGTTTCATGAAGTGTTATGTTGTAGGCTTTTCAAGAGCACATTGCCTTCTTATTACGATTATTTGCTCCTAATTTTTTTAAGGATCATTTTATTTAGAACCGATTAATCTACCATGCTTCATGCATGCGTAGAATTTGTCCTTTATGAACACAAAATAGGAGCCCTTGCAGCTTAAATATGAGATGTGTTCGATATTCGACTTGAATTATCTTTTGAATGAGGATTTGATGATAATTCCTAACATATTTCATAACTGTTTATAATCTCCCCTTATGTTAGGAAAACTAAGATACATCCTCCATCTTTATGCATCATGGTATATTCATTAATCGTATACTGCACATCAAAACTATTAGATGAAATAGTTGGTTCCTGACCTTGAACCAATTGAGAGGAAGAAATAATCATAATATATTAATATAATTCATACAAGTGTTATTGTATGCAACATATCATATTTCATACCAATACATGAAACTTTGTTCTCGTTAGTAATGGTTCAGCTATTTATGAAAGAAATTCAATGCTAAACCATCATCATCAAGATAAATAATCTTGATTACACAATCTGAAAATTATGCTCAATTTATGTTGAGCAAGTAACTTTATGAATGTCAAACATAGGTTGACAATGAAAGTACATGTGATCATCTTATTGATGCATCTTTTTCATATATCAGATAGGTGAACGAGCCCTGATTCACCTTTTATTCTTTTCAGATTTTAAGGGATCCAATCCCAAAATTATCTAGCCCAACCAACTTATCATGACAACAAGCAATATTAAAGGTAAAGAAGAATTTTTTTAATTTCTTCAATATATGTTCAATACTCAGTATACACATCTTTGAGATGTTGCAATCATTCATGTCAATTTATGAACTTTTATTCTAGTAAACTCCAAGTTTACAAAGAAATGTACCTTTTACTTTAGTAAATTTCAAATTTACTATTACATGAATACATTTCAGATTTATTAATTTTGAAGTAGATTTCAAAATTATTTAACCTCTTTAGGAGGTGAGTTGTGATACAATTACAATCAAGTGCACGTTTGCATTAATAAGTTTCTCATTCCCCAGGAATGGAATATAATTGTGCCTTAAGCCTATCAAATTATGATAGCTTATAACATCTTTTAAGATTTTGCTACTTCAGAAGCAAATCGAGGCATACATATGATGTAGAAAATTTTTCTCTAGTATATCTTATAATCATATAAGCAAGTGAAAATATCATCACTTTTGATGATCATTATCATATTGTCCCTCCACACGTATATTCGTGTATTCAATCACTTGTCTTCTTTCAGACATATTATGCACTGTTACCACACACCTCAAGAATGAAATAAGTTGTCATATTTTAGACTTATCATAAATTGATACCATATTCACTTCATGGAATGGAGCATATTCAATGGGTCGAATTTCATGACTTTTCATTAAACACCCATTATTTTTCCTTAGCCATCATAATTTCATCAATATGGTGTATTGAGATTCTAACTCAACATCTTGTGCATATAAAAGCATCCTAGGCATGAATCGATGGGACTTGAACCCAACATATTATCATCCTTTTTCATAATATTATTCTTGAGGAATAAATTTAAAATATAAATGGTTCCAAATCAATTATTTTTTCTTAAATTCAATAATATTTGTTGACGCCTAATTTTTGCCCTCCACACCTACGTTTAATCTCGAGTTTCTTTGATTTTCAATAAAATCACAACAATTATTTTTTCCAAATAAAAGCATTTTAAAATATGCATTTGGGTTAAATTTTTCATTTAAGTGATAATTATATATTTTCATATTTGAATATATGGGATTGTATAAATGATGTAATTTAAATGAACATTTTTATCAAGATTGAACTTTAAATTAAGGATTATTTGGAAAATAATTATAACTAATTAAATCTTGATTTAAATATAATTTATTCTTACAAATAATCTATTTGGAGAAATACTTGTTTAATTTTATCGAATCAAGAAGTTCAGGATTAAACAATATGTTAATTCGTATCGAATTGTAATTTGATTAGTCTATCTATTATATTTTACTATAATTGAAATCAAATTGGCCCCAATTGCAATGCAATTGGCCAAATTGATTTTCAATTCGGCCAAAACTTAAATGAATTGGTCAAATCCCCAATTCCTATATCCTAATTCCAGCCCAATCCTTAAAATTACCTCCTAAATCTACCCAAACCAACCCCTTAACAACTTTAGCCCAACACCCCAGCCCATCTTCAAAATACCTTGACCCGGCCCACTCTCCATCCATTACCTCCTTCAAGCAAAATATATGTACAACTCTCACCAACAAACATACGTACCAACTCCAGCAACA
>NW_025827210.1:0-2424 GCF_002878395.1 Capsicum annuum | reverse complement strand
TTCATTAACCTTTGATTTGTTATTAGTTGGAGTTAGTTGGGGATGTGCCCCATCAACTCTTTATTCAGATTATTCAGACAGCTAAAGGCTTTCAGACGACTACAGTATTTTCATGATATTTTTCAGACTTCAGTTTTGTTTTGGTATTGTGATACCATTTTATTTAGACATTATTATTATTATTCAGTTATGTTCAGTATTGAACCTTACGGCCTCTCAGAGCATGTTTCCGCATTATTATATCTCATTATGCAGTATACAAGTACAGATATCAGTCATGGGTTAGCTTGTGGTCCTTCGGAGTCATGAGCACCGTGTAGCGTTTCGGTTCAGATAATTGGGGCGTTATATAAATGGAGGTGAACAGTTAGATTATATGTTGCAACAGATAGGTTATCTTATGCAACTTATTTTATATTTGTTGCAATAGATAATATATTTGTTATCACAGATGTGTTATCTGATGCAACAGATATAGAATCTGTTTTCACAACTCAATAAAAATGGTTCTTCGAAAGAACTAATTAATATTAATATCTGCAAAGTCATGACTTATATCACAATATTTATTTTCTTAATTTAATAAAAAATATAATTAATGTA
The DNA here is from genome assembly GCF_002878395.1 of Capsicum annuum. Lineage (NCBI taxonomy): Eukaryota > Viridiplantae > Streptophyta > Magnoliopsida > Solanales > Solanaceae > Capsicum > Capsicum annuum. The sequence continues at coordinate 1,821 of NW_025827210.1, read as the reverse complement.
TGGAGGTGAATAGTCGCGCTTTTTTGCCTCTTATTCAAATTCAATCCTCTATACACAGGTCCCTTCTTACTCAATCGTTCATTCAACTATACTCTATTTATTTATTGCATCTCGTCTTTCATATTACACTCTAGAAGAGAAGATTATGGTTGATCCAGTATGGGACGTTACTTTTCTGCTAGACGTCGTGAATGAACTTCGAAATCAAGTTCGTGACCTGCAATGGGAATTGAGAGGAGTTAGAGAAAGAATGCTCTGCGAGATACGCAGGCTAAGGAGGGCCTTGCTACTTCTGGTTGAAGATTGGCCGACTGGCAATGATGATGATGATAATAATAATAATAATTAGATTATTATTTTTTTAGTCTATTATATGTATTTTTATTTGTTTTTGTTTAATAAATAAATTATGTTTGATCTTTGACGTTTTAATCCATATTTAATTTTCATTTTGTCTATTATCTTCTCAACAAACATGTCAACGATTCGACGTAAAAAGGAATAATTTAGAATCCAGTAGCAATAGCAAGATTTATCTGTTGGGTTTGTGGCAGGGGTTGATGTGTTGTTCAAAATAGATTACTCATGTTGCAACAGATAAATAGTCTGTTTCAACAGATGACTAGTTTGTTGCTTTGCTTGGCTCTGACATTTTAATTCGTACTCCTTCCGTCTTAAATTACCCATCTCAAATTAAGATGCCACATTGATTAAGAAAAATAAATAATAACATGTCTAGTTTACCATAACCCACTGATCAGTTGGTGGGATAGTAGACGTGTTTGAAATAATCATTGTTTGCTATTCAATCGAAATTTCATAAGAGAAGAAAGCTTTTAACGTCGGTCGGCGTATATTCCCCTATTAAATGATGTTTTCATTTTAATTTGAAGAAAAAGTGATTAATACAAAGGGTAAAACATGGATTTTTTTTAATCTTTGCTTGATTAATGAAAAAAGAAAAGTAAAATGAGAAATCAAATTAGGAAATTTGGGACGGGTAATTGGACGTAAGGAATAATTTTGAATCCAGTAGCAATAGCAAGAGTTAAAAATATATTGGTTATCTGTTGGGTTTGTGGCAGGGGTTGATTTGTGTTGTTTCAAACAAATTAATCATTCATTGTAACAGATAATTAGTCTGGTATAATAGATAAACATTCTGATGCAACAGATAATTGGTCTGGTGCAACGGATAAACATCCTGATACAACAGATAATACGTCTGATGCAACAAATAAAAAGTCTGATGCAACAGATAAGTCTTTTGATGCAACAGATTACCCATCTCATGCACCAAATGATTGATCTTTTTAAATTATGGGCACTTATGATGGATTCATGATCAGGGTTCTATCTATTATTGGAAAAATAGAAGTGTACCCAGAAGACAAATACGAATAAAACTCATAATTTTACTTACCAAAGTCACCTATGAAGTAATGCCAAACTGGAAAATGATGTAGTAAACAAAATTTGACCTAAGAAATTGGTCAGATCGCAGCAGTAGCGTTGTATCAACAACAACAACAACAATAAATGGTTGACAAAAAGAAGATAACGATGGTAATGAAGTAGAAGATGAGGATAATGACGCAGAAAATGATGAATAAAGCAGCAGAAATAGAAATAATGAACAACAAAAATCGCTAAGAGAGAGAAAACAACAATGGATGAGAAGAGAGAGAAAGACGCCTTTTTTCCCTCTGTTTCCCGTTATTTTAGGTATACATTGGGATCAAAGTGTAAATTTAAAAACTTGTGGGTTATTTTCAAACTTCCTCAACTTTCTTAATCCATAATAAAGTAATTGTCACCTCC
>NW_025827209.1:0-1527 GCF_002878395.1 Capsicum annuum | reverse complement strand
CAGAGATTTTGTCTTGGGATGTTTCAACTGTTGGTGTTTTCAACTAGTGCAGCTGGCCCCCTCTTTACATTCGCAACACCCCTATCTCTATCTCATAGGAGGAAATCCTTTAGCATCTGATTGCAGGGACTTGGTCGCAATCACAAAGAAGGAATGAGCCGGGTTATGATAAACCCATAGGAAAATTGCAGAAATACTTAAAGTAATAACTAGGAATAGATTATTAAAAAAAGAGAGAGAAATGAAATGTTTAGACTCAGAGAAAGAGAGCGAGAGGAAAGGCCATTTTTCTGAATGACAAGTGTAAGATTCTTTCTTTTCTAAGAAACACACAATGTAAGGAGAATTTCAAACTCAGATTATTGATATATTTTATAGTACATAAGCCTGTCGATTTACACAAATATTTTGTCCTACAAAGTATTTATACAAGTTCTAGGAGGACACTTTGTAGTAGGATTGTACTATTGAGTCCTTATTAGGACTCTTACATTGATCAATATTTGTATGATCACTTTCAACATGCATATGATCTTTATCTTCACGATTTTTAACACTTTCAAACTGCTTATTCCTATTTAACTCATTAGCAATTGTGCCTGAATTTTTCAATGTGGTAGTTAAGCTTGACACTCATTCTATCAGTAAGAGAGATAGTTTCAAGTATCTAGGGTCTATGATTCCGGAGAATGGAGAGATTGATGAAGATATCACTCATCGGATTGGGGTAGGGTGGATGAAATGGAAGCTTGCCTCTGAATCTTGTGCGACAAAAATATACCTCTCAGACTTAAAGGCAAGTTCTACATTGTAGTGGTTAGACCGGCTTTATTATATGGGGTAGAGTGTTGGCCTATTAAGAAGGCCCATATCTAGAAGATGAAGGTGACAGAAATGAGAATTCTTAGGTGGATGTGTGGGTGTAATAGGAAAGATAGGATTAGAAATGAGGTTATTCGAGATAAGGTGGGAGTGGCTTCGGTAGAAGCCAAGATGAGGGAAGCGAGGTTGAGATGGTTCAGTCATGTGATGAGAAGAAGAATGGATGCCCCAGTGAGTAGGTGTGAGATATTGGCTAGGTATTGTTTAAGCGAGGTAGAGATAGACCGAAGAAATATTGTTAGGGAGGGCGGGGGGGGGATTAGACATGATATGGTAGAAAAAAACTTTTCCATATCTTTCGTTTTTTTTTAGAAGAAAAAATTTTCTATAATTAGAAATTATTTATCCTCCTATACAAAACAATGATTTTTTCAATGTATTTTTTTTAGAGAGTTTTACTTAAGTAGACGTTTATTCCTTAGGTAGCTTTAGAATATCTTTATATATTAGTATTGTCATATATAGGTCATATATTGTCATAAAAATCAAAAGAATGATATTAATTTGTAAGATTGAATTAAATCGAATTGATAGAAAGAAGCCCTTCTTTATTAATCAAAGTTTTGATTTCAAACGCGGAGTGAGAAAATTATAATAAGAAGAAATTTCCGGGCTTCATTTTCTTCACATATTTGTTGGCCCTAC
>NW_025827208.1:0-1352 GCF_002878395.1 Capsicum annuum | reverse complement strand
AGTATAGCGCGCGTGCGGCCCAGAACATCTAAGGGAATCACAGACCTATTATTGCCTCAAACTTCTGCGGCCTAAAAGGCCGTAGTCCCTCTAAGAAGCTGGCCGCGAAGGGATACCTCCGTATAGCTAGTTTGAGGCCGTTATCATGAATCATCGCAGCAACAGGTAGAGCCCGCGTCGACCTTTTATCTAATAAATTTATCCCTTCCAGAAGTCGGGGTTTGTTGCACGTATTAGCTCTAGAATTACTATGGTTATCCGAGTAGTGGATACCATCAAACAAACTATAACTTATTTAATGATCCATTCGCAGTTTCACAGTTTGAATTTATTCATACTTACACATGCATGGCTTAATCTATGAGACAAGCATATGACTACTGGCAGGATCAACCATGTAGCATTCCTCATCGACACCGGCGTCGCATGAGCCCAGCCTACCCGCGAGGGCGCAGACGGATTCAAGGCGAGAGCGGCCGTCGTTTGCAAGGAGCATCGTACAGGGCAGATAGGAGTCGATGAAGGCCCCATGCCCACTGTGTCTACCGCATCCGAGAATCCCGACCGCCGCTCACGGACCACGGCATCGCACGATGAAGCGAGGGAGGCATGGGACGCGAGGGTAGCCTTTTAATTCGCCCCGCGCATGAAATGCGAGGGGCAAAAGCCGATCGATTAAACTTGACAATGCCTGGGCATTAGGTATGCAGCATAGGAAATCGACTTCGAGCAAGCCTGCATTGCGCTTGCCCCGCGACTGAGATGGCAGGTGGGTCAGGACGTCGCTGCTCGAGCAGGGATCCAATCTAACCGCACGTGCCGAACACAACTCACGCACCGTGCGTCCAAATGCTCCGTCGATGCACGCCCAACACCGGCCCCAACGCCCAACAATAGATGCCGTGCGCTGCTGCCCATGAGGACGTTGCAAGGCTGAAGCAAGTCCTGCTTGACACGATAGCCCGCCCTTGGGGGGAGCAGAGGAGATGAAGGCATGCTGAGGCTCATGCGCGGGCGCCACCCACGCCGGCCGCCGGCGCTCGCCGCGTATTGGGCTCGGCCGCATGCGTGCAGCGCCTGGAGCTTGCCCCGAGAGCAGCATGCAGGACTCGCCGCACGCACAAAAGCACCGCCTCGTCCAAAATCAAGCGCCAGCATCCTCGTCGTGGACGACGCCACCGATAACCGACACGATCGCACAATGAAGCGCGGTCGACGTTGCTACACGGGCACGGACGGCTCGCACGGACTAGCCATGCATGCTGCCATGTGCCCACGCTGCACGCCGACGTGGCCACTGAGCGCCTATGCCAACTAGCGATAGTCGCCTTGAAGTGCCTTCAACACCTCTA
>NW_025827207.1:0-2343 GCF_002878395.1 Capsicum annuum | reverse complement strand
TAAGGCCAACCCGGCCCCGACTCCACAGCATCAGGGAGGTGATTCAGCTGCTGTTAAGATCCGTGACTTCATGTGGATAAATCCATTGGAATTCTATGGGTCCAAGTATGATGAGGATCCACGATTGTTTTTAGAGAAGGTGCGGAAGATTACTCAGGTAATGCATGTACCTGAGGACCATAGTGTGGAGTTGCCTGCGTATAGGTTGAAAGACCTCGCTTATGACTGGGTTGTTACTTCGAGGAAAGGTACAGGTGAGGGAGTTGTCCCTACGACTTGGCAAGAGTTCCAGGATACATTCCTGGATAAGTTTTTCCCTTTGGAGATGAGGAAGGCAAAGGTGGAAGAGTTTATGAACCTGCGATAAGGCTCTATGACTGTTAGGGAGTACTGTCTAAAGTTTAATCAGTTGGCCAAGTATGCTCCTGACTTAGTGGCTGATAATCGAGCTAGTATGAGTAAGTTTGTGACTGGAGTATCTAGTTATGTGGTTAAGGAGTGTAGGTCTGCTATGCTGAATAGTGAGATGAATCTTTCTAGGTTGATGACTCATGCTCAACAGATTGAGGTAGACAATATTAAGGAGTGAGATAGAATGAGAGGAAATAAGAGAGCTAGGCCCGATCAGCATGGACAGGGTCAGACTAGATCGTAGGGAGGGAGTCGCCCTCAGTATCAGGATCGTTCGTCAATGCCAGCACCGTCATCTGCTAGTGCTCTCGTGCCTAGAGGTGGGCAGGATCAAGGTAGCAGGTCATATGCATCCAGGTCCCAGTACAGTGCTGGCAGTAAGCCAAATCGTCCCCTGTGTCCTAAGTGTGGTAGGGCTCATTTGGTCGAATGTTGGGGTGAGAAGAGGGGTTGCTTCCGGTATGGTGACATGGGTCACAAAGTTAGAGATTTTCCACAGGATGGACAAGGGCGTCGTGACTATCTCCCTCAGACCCAGACTCAGACTGTTAGTGCTCCAGTTCCAGCGACTCGCCCAGCCCCAGCTCTGGGCGCCTCTTCTAGCAATACTGGTGGGCAGCGCCTGAATAAATTCTATGCTTTACAATCCTGCCAGGAATAGGAGGACTCTCCCGATGTTACTGGTATGGTTCGTATACTTCAGTTTGATGTGTATGCTTTGTTGGATCCTGGATCCAGTTTCTCATTTGTTACACCTTTGATTGTTGTGAATTTTGAAATGAGTCCTGGGATTATTCCTGATCCTATCCTAGTTTCTACCCCAGTGGGTGATTCGATTGTTGCCCAAAAAGTGTATAAAAAGTGTCCTATTACCGTTCTTCATAGAGTCTTGTTGGATGAACTGATTGAGTTAGACATGGTAAATTTTGATGTGATTCTGGGTATGGACTGGCTGTATTCTTCTTATGCCTCTATTGATTGTTAGTCCCAAATAGTCAAGTTTCAGTTTTCGGGTGCATTCTTGTTTGAGTGGTCTGGGAATTCTGTGTCACCTAAGAGTCATTTTTTCTCTTACCTCAAAGCTAGAAAGCTTATTTCCAAGGGATGTATTTACCATTAGGTTAGAGTCAAAGACACTAAGTCTGAGACTCCAAATCTCCAGTCTGTTAACGTCGTCAAAAAGTTTTTTGATGTCTTTTCAGATGATCTCCCAGGGATACCTCCTAATAGAGAGATAGAGTTCGAGATTGATCTTCTTCCCGATACTCAGCCCATTTTTATTTCTCCTTACCGTATGGCCTCTGCAGAACTTAAGGAGTTGAAAGAGCAACTCAAAGATCTACTAGATAAGGGTTTTATAAGGCCCAGTGTTTCTCCTTGGGGTGCTCCTGTATTGTTTTTAAGAAAGAAAGATGGCGCTTTGCATATGTGCATTGATTACCGCCAACTGAATAAAGCCACTGTAAAAAATAAGTACCCCCTTCCGAGAATAGATGATTTGTTTCACCAATTTCAAGGTGCAAGTTATTTCTCAAAGATAGACCTTCATTCCGGCTATCATCAACTCAAAGTTAGGGAGTGTAAATCCCAAAAACCACTTTCTTAACTCGTTATGGCCATTTTGAGTTTCTTGTTATGTCTTTCATGTTAACTAAGCCCCAACAGCTTTCATGGACCTCATGAATCGAGTGTTCAAACCATTTCTGGATATGTTTGTCATAGTGTTCATCGATGATATACTGGTGTACTCCCATAGTGAGGATGAACATTCTGATCATCTCTGAACTGTCTTGCAAACCCTTAGAGATCACAAGTTGTTTGCCAAGTTCAGTAAGTGTGAGTTTTGGCTAAGGTCAGTTTCTTTTCTGAGTCATATTATTTTTTTCGAGGGTATTAGAGTCGATCCCCAAAAGAACGAAGCTGTTAGAAATT
>NW_025827205.1:0-1471 GCF_002878395.1 Capsicum annuum | reverse complement strand
ACCTACCAAACCACATTCAAAACAAAAAAATCCCCTTTAAAGTCCCTAGACTTAACCATATTCAAGCAACTAAGTCATCTACCAAACCACATTCAAAATAAAAAAATCTCCATTAAAGTCCCTAGACTTAACCATTTTCAAGCAACTAAGTCACTACCAAACCACATTCAAAACATAAAAATCCCCTTTAAAGTCCCTACACTTAACCATTTTCAAGCAACTAAGTCACCTACCAAACCATATTCAAAACAAAAAAAATCCCCTTTGAAGTCCCTAGACTTAACCATTTTCAAGTAACTAAGTCACCTACCAAAACTACATTCAAGAAACAAACAACAACAAGGCCTAGAAAATGTCAACAACAATGCTAGTGAATCGAACAAGGCCACACACGGCTTCACTAGACTTCAATATAAATAATAACAAGAACATAACAACAATGCTAGTGAATCAAAAAAGGCCACACGGCTTCACTAGACTTCAATATGATCAATAACAAGAAGATAACAACAATAGTGAATCAAGAGAAATTAACTTACTTTTTCTTGGCCTAAATTAAAGTGAAAAAGATAACCGATCACCAAATCAAGAACCTAATAAAATCAAGACAAAATATTCCAACTTTGAGTGGTTTAGCAAAACTCATATAAAAAATAACAAGCTAAAGTGCTAAAGTAAATTCATTCACTTTAAAGACAATAAGCTAAACCCTCATCAAAAACAACAAGCTAAACCATAAAATCTATTCAAGAATAAAAAACAGCAAGCTAAATGAGCAAAACTAGTTCAAACAATTATGTGTATAGCTCAAAAATTCTGCAAATAACTAAACAAAATTCGAGCTTCAAACGATCTTAAAAAAACTAGTTCAAAATAACCTAATCTTCACCATTATAAATTTCACAATTATATAACTAGTACACTTATAAATCAACCTCAAAAAGCACAAATTTCGTAAAATACAACATGTGTTTAGGGTGAGCTTGCCGGAGGAGCAGTCGCCGGAGCTTGCGATTGGAAGGAAGATTTTGGGTGTGTTTAGGGTATTTTTGTGTGTTTGTGCGTGCTTTTTGTGTGTGTGTTTAGGGTAGTTGACTAATTAGTATTTTAGGTTGGGTCGGGTTAGGTTATGTGGGGGTGGGGTCGGGTAGGAGTTATATAATTAAATTTTTTATTATTATTTTGTTGAAAACAGACCACTTGCAGTCAGTTTTATGGATATTTTATTAAAAGCCGACCACATGTGGTCGGTTTTTAAAAAAAATTCAGAAAACCGACCATATGTGGTCGATTTTTGACAAAATAATAAAAAATTTATTTTAATTAGTACAATTAATAAATCAATCAATTAAAAAATTAAAATTAATTTTAAACAAATTAATATTTTAATAAATTTTATAATATTTATAACAATAACACAAGTAGTATATTTCCTCAATCGTATAATAATATCAATGAATTTTACAATTTA
>NW_025827204.1:0-1750 GCF_002878395.1 Capsicum annuum | reverse complement strand
TGCCAGGGAGGTTGAGGATCGTCCTAGTGTGGTCTGTTTAATTTTTCATGACTATTTGGGTGGACAAACAGGTGAAATGGTGCGAACGGGGAATTTTTAGGTCAAATCTGTGTTACGGTTTTGGGGGTGGGCCTGAGGTTCGGGCATGCTGTGGATCAAAAATTGACCGAGGCATGCCAGGGAGGTTGGGGGTTGTCCCAGTGTGGTCCGTTTAATTTTTCGTGGCTATTTGGGTGGACAAACAGTGCGAATAGGGCATTTTCGGGCCAAATCTGTGTGCTATAGCCCACGATTTTGGGGCTGGGCCAGGGGTCCGAGCATGTTGTAGATCAAAAATCGATCGAGGCGCACCAGGGAGGTTGGGGATCGTCCTACTGTGGTCCGTTTAATTTTTCGTGGCCATTTGGGTGGACAAACAGGCGAAACGATGCGAACGGGGAATTTTAGAGCCAAATGTGTATGCGATAGCCCACGGTTTCAGGGGTGAGCCCAGGGTGCAAGCATGTTGTGGGTCGAAAATCGACCAGGACGTGCCGAAGAGGTTAGGGATCATCCCAGTGTAGTCCGTTTAATTTTTTGTGGCCATTTGGGTGGACAAACGGGCGAAACGGTGCGAACAGGCCATTTTGGGCCAAATCTGTGTGTTATAGCCTATGGTTTCAGGGGTGGGCTCGGGGTTCGGGCGTGCTGTAGGCTGAAAATCAATCGGGGCGTGCCAGGGAGGTTGAGGATCGTCCTAGTGTGGTCTGTTTAATTTTTTGTGACCATTTAAGTGGACAAACAGGTGAAACGGTGAGAACGGGGAATTTTTAGGTCAAATCTGTGTGTTATAGCCTACGATTTTAGGGGTGGGCCTGAGGTTCGGGCATGCTGTGGATCGAAAATTGACCGAGGCATGCCAGGGAGGTTGGGGATTGTCCCAGTGTTGTCCGTTTAATTTTTCGTGGCTATTTAGGTGGACAAACAGGCGAAACAGTGCGAATAGGGCATTTTTGAGCCAAATCTGTGTGCTATAGCCCACGATTTCGGGGCTGGGTCAGGGGTTCGAGCATGTTGTAGGTCAAAAATTGACCGAGGCGCACCAGGGAGGTTGGGGATCGTCCTAGTGTGGTCCGTTTAATTTTTCGTGGCCATTTGGGTGGACAAAGATGAGAAACGATGCGAACGGGGAATTTTAGGGCCAAATCTATATGCTATAGCGCACGGTTTCAGGGGTGAGCCCAGGGTGCAAGCGTGTTGTGGGCGGAAAATCGACCGGGACGTGCCAAAGAGGTTATGGATCATCCCAGTGTAGTCCGTTTAATTTTTCGTGGCCATTTGGGTGGAAAACGAGTGAAACGGTGCGAACGGGCCATTTTTGGCCCAAATCTGTGTGCTATAGCGCACAGTTTTGGGTGTGGGTCCGGGGTCCGGGCGTGCTGTGGATAAAAAATCGACCTGGGCGTGCCAGGGGGGTTTAGGTTCATCCCAGTGTGGTCCGTTTAATTTTTTGTGGCTATTTGGGTGGACAAACAGGTGATACGGTACGAACGGGGCATTTTTGGGCAAATCTGTGTATTATAGCCCGCGGTTTTTGTGGCGAGCCCGAGTTTCGGGCAAGCCGTGGGCCTAAAATCGATCTGGGCATGCCAGGGAGGTTGGGGATCATCCATTGTGATCTGTTTAATTTTTCTTGGCCATTTGGGTGGACAAACAGGCAAAATAGTGCGAACGGGGCATTTTCGGGCGAAATCTGTGTGCTACAGGCTTT
>NW_025827203.1:0-2994 GCF_002878395.1 Capsicum annuum | reverse complement strand
ATGTTCCATTAATAAAAATTGCTTTCTCACAAAACTCATAAAAATATTATTCGACTTATGATCTGTGGCGAATTGTAAAAATCATATTTTATCATGTAATAGTCTAAAAACTGTCTCTTTTAATGGAGTAATTGTTAATGTTCCTACTAAATTTATTTCCTCAAAAAATAAGTTTTTCTTTAATTTTTTTTTAACAATTACGAGAATTTATTGACAAATAATGAATAATCAATAATAACATTAAATTAATTATGTAGTTCAAAAATATTACATTAATTATACTTATCTGATAAAATTACAAATTATTATTCTATCTTGAGTTTCGGGCCACATGAAACTAGTACTTATATATAAGAGAGAATAAGATAAGATTTGGTAGTCCTAACAAAAATAATTATACAATGAAATTGCTACATGTATCTATTATTTTTTCCAACACATTATTATTTTTGTCTTCATTCATTATTTAATGATTATTTTTGTTTGGACCTCTATAATTGAATTATATATAGTAATTTTTTTGTAAATTTCTTCTTTTTTCCTATTAGATTACTTTTTTTTTCTTTACATATTTTTATATTGAAATTTAATTATTTTTTGATTTAGTTTTTGATAATTTATCAATCTCTAAAACAATTTCATGTGATTGGTAAAGATGATGTATTTCCTCCTTGACACAAGAATCTTTGCACTTGATGGTGTGTCATAATATGAAAAATTACTATTTAGTTTTTCATTGTGTTCCAATTGCTTAATTATCTTTTATTTTTTAAAAGAAAAAAATTTAGAATAGGGAAATTACTACTTTAGTTTCAATTGTCTTTATATAATTTAATAAATAAGAAAATTTTAAAGATGTTTTGCAAGACTTAAATTCAATCTCTGATCTCCCCCCACCCCCCACCCCACACCCTACCTCTCTCTCTTTTGTTATTACATAGTAAATATATATGTGTTGCAAGTATTTAATTTCTTATAAATTTTATAGAAAAAAATAATCTCAAAATATGTATTGATTCACATAGGAGTGCAACTATTGAAGAAATTAATCAACATATTATTAAGTTCAGTTTGAATTATTGGGTGTTATATTCTGAGAACATTCCATGAAAATAACTTTTATATTACATGTCGATTTGAAAATACAAATAAATTTTTCTTTAACTTGCAAATACGTTTATATAATAATTTAATTTTTAAGAGTTTGCTGGAAATTTCGAACTACTCTTTCAATAACTTAATGTCACAAAAAGCATAAAGATAAAAAAAAAAAAATTACAAATTTAATCTTTTATATTCATTTGAATATAGACTTATAAGTATTGGTCAAATATAAACTTTAATAAATCTGAAATTTTACTTTCTAGATATGATTAATCTGAATAAAATTGTTGAAATTATGGAACAAATTATATTTATTTAATAGATTACATACTATGTTTATATCTTGAGGTTGGGCCTGGGCTTAGCATGGGCCACCTGAGACTAGTATAATGATTATTATCTATATTAGATGTGTGAACTTCAACATGTCTACTTGAGACATTAAAATAAAAGTTTAGGGCATTTTAGTCTTTTTACAAGAAGAATCTGCTTAAAGAATTTGTCATTTGTGCAATGTTAGTTGTACCTTATTAATAACTTTAAAAAATGCCCATAATCTTTCACTTAATTACAGACCATGCCCTTAAAAAAGTCCAACTTATTCTATTTATATACAAGATTGCCCTCTATTTCCACAGATTTAATTTAAATTATTTAAATTTAATTTAATAATATAATAATTTTATCTATTTAATTGCAACAAAATATTTAAAGTAAATCAATTTTATTATTTTAATTGACTTTTATATTCAAAATTATTTTTTTTACTTATTTATTTAAGTAAATCTAAATTTTAAAAATACTTTTTTCTTATATGAAAATACTAATATTTAAACTTAACTTTAAAATTTTAAAGTACAAAATTAATAAATTTAATTTAATTAAATAAATTTTTAATAAATATTTTCTTAAGATTTGTGTTGGGTTGATATGTGTCAAGTAAAAAAAATGAATAAAAATATATAATAAAATTTTATTATTGCGTGAGATAAACATAATGCACTATCCAATAATGTTTAATAATATCATAGTTTGTATATGCAAAATATAGCATCTTAATTTTATGTAATTTAATAATATAATAATTTTATCTTAATTAATCAAAACTAAATATTTAAAGTAAATCAATTTTATTATTTTAATTGACTTTTATATTTCATTTTTTTTACTTATTTATTTTAGTAAATTTAAATTTTAAAATTATTTTTTTCTTATATAAAAATACTAATATTTAAACTTAACTTTAATTTTTTAAAGTACAAAATTAATAAATTTAATTTAATAAAATAAATTCCTAATGAATATTTTCTTAAGATTTGTGTTGGATCAATATGTATCGAGTGAAAAAGAAATCAAAAAATATATAATAAAATTTTATTATTGTGAGAGATAAACATAATGCATTATCCAATAATGTTTAATAATATCATATTTGGTATATGCAAAATATAACATCCCCTATTTAATTAATATACTACTCCGGTGAGTTATCGATGATTACTATTGGATATGATAAAATTATGTTAATTTTTATAGGAGTAACATAATCAATCGCTCTTAATTAATTATTATGAGTTATCTAGGTATTAAGAAAATAAATAATATTTAATAAAAAGAGAAACTAGACATAAAATGTGAAATTAACTTTTGATGTTGTAAATTAAATTATCGTCCTTCAACGATGATTTTACTATATCACCCATTATTATAAGTCATTTATGTATTAGAAAATTAAGAATAACAAGATGATATGTCAACATAAAAAATTTGATTGACTATCAAAATTATATTAGTGTCATATAAATTGGGATGGGAGAGGGGAAGATATAAAGCAACATATATCATTTGAAAATAAAATAAAAAGTACTGTAAATAACAATAATTAAGAAA